>NW_022060254.1:3759439-3903892 GCF_007364275.1 Archocentrus centrarchus
AACTGTGTGATGCTGTCAATATGGACCAAAATCTCTGAGGACCTAATAAAGTGGCAGTCAGTGCAGATTAAACAGAAGATGATAATAAAGGAACAACTCTGAGCAAGTAAAACCAAAACCAGCATTAAAACCACAACTTTAACAAATCATTTCAATATAATTGAAATAATCAGCAAATATTTGGAAACATGAAACATTTTAAGGCCTTATTTTCTTCCTGTTAATGTCAGAGTTTTTAATAAGCTGCAGGAAGCCTGTTCAGTGTGAGTGGAGAGCAGCCAAGTCTCCTCCTCTGATAAACCTCCATCTGTGCCACTGAAAACAGTTCATCTGACTGCAAACATGTTTCCATTTGGCACTTCAGTCTTTACTCTGAGATACAGGAAGTGATTTCATGCTCAAATTATTTGTGATTATTTATTTAAGATTCATAAAATTTTTATTTAACGGTGAAGGACTTGTGTAGCACCGGTGTCACACCGCTAACTGCGCCACTGGACCAGTTCTAGGCTCTAAGGAGTGGGGAGCAAGAATAACACCACCAGAGACCGCTGCTTTAAGTGGAACAGGCCGGCAATTTACTGAATGCAAAAACACACACATAAAATACAATACATAAAACAAAAATTACCCTGCAGGTTCTTAATAAGGAGGCAAATATAATTGAAAGGAAAAAAAATAAAGAGTATGTCACTCTTTCTTTTTGCTCTTTAGTTTACCTAGCTTATTTTGATAAGACTAATTTGAGTTAGTTAAACCAGTCTTTTTTTCCTAGGTTGCATCTATTTTAAGATTCCTATTTTTCTTCCTGAGTTAACTCAATCTCCTTTCTTTTAGAGGTAAGAAAAATACCTTCAAACACAATTAAATCAAAGTGGACCACAACTATTCAAATCACATTCAGACACATAAACATATGAAAATCAAAGTATGGCACTTTAAATTCAAGTTCAAGTCAAAATGTAAATTCAGGTACTCAGTTCAGTGAAAAGCTTCAGTTTGACTCAGTCCAAAAAGGATAATAATTCAATCAGTTCTCAGTTCTGGTCAGTTCAGTTCGAACTAGTTCCTGATATTCCTACCCGCTCCGGCAGCGAATCACCACACGCAGGAGAATCCCTCCCTAATGCGATGGAGAAGATGAATTGAAGGTCTGGGTCTGGCTCGCCATCTTGAATCCCGTCTGTGAATGTGCACGCCGCACACGGCAAACCAATCCTCGCTCCGACCGAGCTTCCAACCAAGCAAAAAACCTGACCTGTGTAACAGGTCACAAACACAATAAAACTCTTTTTAAATCCTCAAATTATACAAATAAACTCTTCTTCATAAACCCAATATATTAATCAGGTAACAGTTTATGACAGAGCATTTCTTTGTAACGGCTAAATTTTTTTAGCATTAGCCCTCCGCCAAAAGAAAAAGTACGACACGGTGAAAATGCAGGAAAATAAACATAAAACTCACCAAACCCGATGTAGCTTAGTTCTCATAAAATCCCCGTCAGTTCCCGACCAGGTAGATTATGTTTTTTTCACCATAATATTAACTTTTTTCTGTTAATTAATCACCGCTCTTCTCTCTGACTCCTCCTCTGCTCTCTCCCTCCGGTCTGTGTACTGCAGCGTCACTCAGGTGCTGCGTCTGTAACGCTAGTTCCTTAAAGGGGCAGTGACGTTATTTTCTGTCTGCAGACTTTTAATCAACTGTTTATTCTTTTTTATGTCAGATTTTAACATGGGTTACATCCTCCCCTCTTTACCTAATGCACGTCCCTGTGCATTTTGAATTTATACTGTCATAACTCTAGGAGTTTTTGGAAAGCTAGGTTCTTCAAGAGAATCTGTAAACACATCACTCAAGGTTTGAAATAAGGACTGAACTATTGTAACCAACGGGTTTCCTAGCTCAGGATAAGTCAGTCTTTTAGTCGGTTTTCTGTCTCTGACAGGTCTTCCCGAACAGTCACTTTCATTTTGGTTGTCCGTTTGACCCAGATCGCTTGTGTTTTCTTTGCTCTCCTGAGCAGGTTGAGTAGAAGGATGGACATTATCCAGGTCTTTCTCAGGTAGGCTTCCAATTTCCTGTTCAGCGATTGAGTTTCTCTCTTCAGGATCAGGTAGGTCTTTCTCTTCAGTATCAGGTAAGCCTAAATCATAAGTTTCTACTGGAGGATCTTCAGGGAAAGCTTTGGCTACGTCTGAAGGATCTTGCTCAACAGCAGTCAAGTCAGGTTCTGGTTCATTCCTTTCAGGTAAGTATTCCGTAGATTCTGAAGTCAGGTTGAAACCTAGTGTTTCCACTCTTAGGTTTCTGCGATAGTGATATCCCTCAGAATCAGACTGGGATTCATCCCCATCAGCTCCATTTGATGTGTCATTTTTAGAATCTTGTCGAGTTCTTGGTCGCCTTACTGCTTTTGGTGGGTTAGTTTCGCTTTCGACCGGGGTCGCAGGAAGGAAACCACATGGCAGCAGGAGGTCACGATGAAGAGTTCTTTGTGGACCATCTCTTGTCTCAGGTTTCACAACATACACTGGGATGTCTCTGGACTGTCTCAGGACAACATACACATCGGACTCCCACCTGTCAGCTAACTTGTGCTTGCCTCTGAGACGGACATTTCGAACCAAGACTCTGTCGCCTTCTTTCAAGGTGGAGTCAACAACATGCTTGTCAAACCTTGCTTTGTTGCGATTGGCTGTCTTTTTAGCATTCTCAGTTGCTACTCTGTAACTGTCTTCAAGTTGAGATTTCAGGTTGCGGACATATTGCGAGTGAGAGCCTGGCTGATGATTGACTGGTAGGCCAAAGGCTAGGTCAACTGGCAGTCTCGGCTGACGCCCGAACATTAACTCGTAGGGGGTAAAGCCGGTTGTCTCGTTCTTAGTACAATTATAAGCGTGTACTAACGGCCTGACATACTCATGCCAGTGACTCTTCTTCTGGTTTTCAAGGGTGCCCAACATGTTGAGCAGGGTCCTGTTGAAGCGTTCTACAGGGTTCCCTCTCGGATGGTAAGGCGTGGTTCTTGTCTTTTGAGTGCCAATGAGCTCACACAGTTCTTTTATTGTTTGAGACTCAAAGTCAGGACCTTGGTCACTGTGGAGTCTTTCAGGAATGCCATAATGAACGAAAAAGTGGTCCCACAAGGTCTTGGCCACTGTCCTGGCTTTCTGATTTGGGGTGGGGACTGCCACTGCATATTTCGTAAAATGGTCGGTAATGACCAAAATGTCTTTTGTGTTACTTGAGTCCGGCTCCACACTGAGAAAATCCATGCACACGAGTTCAAGTGGTCTTGTAGCCACAATGTTGATGAGTGGTGCCGCTTTTTCGGGCATGGTCTTACGTCGTATGCAACGGTTGCAGTTTCTGACTTTATTTTCCACCTCAGTTGACATTTTGGGCCAATAGAATCGCTTCCGGACAAGATCTAGCGTGCGCTCTGTGCCCATATGGCCCATGTCGTCGTGGAGGCTCTCGAGGACTACGGATCTCAGGGCTTCAGGGAGTACAAGCTGGTAGTGAGTCTGAGCACCCTCTTGTCGCCTGCGATACAAAACACCATTTGAGACCTCCAGTTTGTTCCACTCCCTCAATAAGAGACCAAGCTCAGGAAGTTCTTTCCTCAAGGAGGGTGGAGGTTTCTCTCCTGACTCCACTTGCCTGATGACTTCACCAATGCAGAGATCAGCATTTTGTTTGTCTCTTAGTTCAGCTGGTGCTAATGGTGGAATGACAGGTAAGCCACCAAGCTGATCCTCCTCTTCAAAGCTTTGAGGGAGAGCCTTTGGGTGGTGGGCAAGTGACACAACCAAGGCGGTGCTGGGTGATGTTTCCCCAGGGTGATTGTTGATTACTTCATGGACCAAATGCTTCTCACAGATGGCTTTGATGGTGCTTTCATTCAGGTGTGCATAATCAGCCTCTGACAAGTGTCTTTTTGTGAATTGTTGTATTCTCTCCAACTCTTTTTGTGATGATGTGTCATCAGGTACTCTGCCGTGAGGACGTCTGGACAGTCCGTCCGCGTCCTGGTTCTGCTTACCGGCTCTGTACTGTAGCTGGAAATCGAACGTCGACAGAGCGGCCAACCATCTGTAGCTCGTGGCGTCGAGCTTAGCTGAGGTAAGAATGTATGTTAATGGATTGCTATCTGTGACAGCAAGGAATGTGTTTCCGTACAGGTAATCCTGGAATTTCTCTGTTACTGCCCATTTAAGGGCGAGAAATTCTAATTTGTGAGCGGGATACCTGGACTCACACCTCGACAGACCTCGGCTCGCATAAGCAATGACGCGCTTCTGTTCCTGTTGCTCCTGGTAGAGAGCAGCACCGAGGCCCGACGTGCTTGCATCTGTATGTAAAATGTAGGAGAGCTTAGGGTCAGCAAACCCGAGAATGGGTGCGGTTGTCAGCTTTTCGATTATAGTGTCGAACGCTGTTTGGCAAGCAGGTGTCCATCTGTCACCAAAGAGGTCCTTTGGATTGAAATACTTCTCAGGGTTCACTGTGGTTTTAGCGTGCTTTCTTAGTGGTGGATAGCCAGCAGTGAGCTCGTTAAGTGGCTTCACGATCTTAGAATAGTCTTTAATGAACCGGCGGTAGTAACCGCAGAAACCCAGGAAGATTCTTAGCTCCTTCAAGTTGTTTGGTTTTGGCCAGGTTTTTAGTGCTGCTAATTTGTCAGGATCGGTCTCAATGCCCTTTTGAGACACAATGTGCCCGAGGTACTTTACAGAAGTTTGGTAGAACTTGCATTTCCCTGGTGACAGTTTCAAGCCAAACTCTTTCAATCGGTTGAGCACGTGCATCAACCTCTCCTCGTGCTCCTCCAATGTAGAGGAGAAGACGATGAGGTCATCCAGAAAAACTAGGACTTGCTTCAAGTTCAACTCTCCCATACAACGCTCCATGAGTCTCTGGAACGTGCTAGGGGCATTGGTTATCCCCTGAGGCATTCTGTTGAACTCGAAGAATCCTAGAGGGCAGACGAATGCGGTTTTGTGTTTGTCTGCCTCCTCCATCTCTATTTGATAGAAGCCCGATTTGAGATCGAGCACCGAGAACCACCTGGACCCGGTCAATGCTGAGAAGGACTCTTCCAGATTAGGTAAGGCATATGAATCCTTTACCATTTGTGCATTCAATTTTCTGTAATCTATGCAGAGTCTAACATCGCCATTCCTTTTCCTGACGACTACGATCGGCGAGGAGAAAGGTGACTCTGATTCACGGATGACTTCTGCATCGAGGAGTTGCTGGAGATGGGTACGCACAGCTTCTATGTCCTGCGGATGTATAGGTCTTGGCCTGTGTTTGAATGGTGTCTCGTCACCGAGAGTTATATGGTGTTTGGTTTTGTCAGTATGGCCAAAGTCAAGCTCGTGCATTGCAAACACCTCTGGCATGGAATTCAACTTCTCTTTTATCCTCTCCTTCCACTCGTTGGGTACAGGAGAATCAGTAAAGTCAAAGTCGAGATTTGGTTTTTTGTCAGATTTTGTAGGAGAGTCTGAGTCAGGGGTCTTGACAGGTTGAACACTCTTGACAGCGTGTATCTCTGCTATCACAGCTTTTGGGGGCAGAGTGACGTCATGCTGTGACTCGTTTCTGAGTATGACTGGTATGCAGCGTGATGGCTTTGGTGGTAGACTTACCAGGCTATCTGTCACCAGGATGCCACCAGGCAGGGACGATGACTTTGGTGACTCCACCATCACCCACTTTCCAACACCAGATGTTGTGCAGCTCACTGATCCTTGAAGGACCTTAGTCTGTCCAGCTGAAATGGTCTCGAGGTCCCTACTATGAAGCCTCACCACTCCCAGGCTGGAATCAACAGACTGTTTTTTCCGGATTTCAAGGGTCTTTAAGACGACTTTGTAGCCATAAGGAAGAGACTCAAAGTTCTGAGGTGCGATCTCTGCATACTTTTCATAGAGAACATCCAAAGTATTTGTGCCTATAAGCACTGATGACAATGTGGAGCGCATGTCAGGTACAACCAAGACCAGCGTAGGTACCTCGATGTCGACTCCAAGCAAGCTCTTTGGGAATCTGATGGTGGCCTCAACATAGCCAAGGTAAGGGACGCTTTGACCGTTGGCTCCTTCCACTTCAAGCAAGTCGTTCAAGGAATTGAGAGGCAAGTGAGACAGGTTCTCTAGATAGAAAGAGTTGGGGATCGTTGTTACTTGGGATCCTGAATCCAACAAGCAACTACAGTCTTTGTCAGCTATGGTCACTTGTGCGGTGCACTTGGCTCCAATCAGACCTTTTGGCAAAGTCACTGACTGTCTTTGTGTGTGAGAGTACACATGGGCTCTGTAAAACTCCTTTCTGGGACACTTTGCCTGTGCTCCAGTCCCCGTTTGTCCCACAACCGGAACTGGGTCTGGTTTAAAGGATCAGGCTTTGAAGTGCCATGTTGACTGTCCCATGCTAACTGCTTTTCTTTTAGCAGCTTCCTCTTCTCAGCCACAAGAGATGGGTTTGGCTCACTTTCACACTGAGGCTTAATGTGCCCATCCTCTCCACATCTAAAGCAATACCAGGGCCTTGGTCTATTGCTTGTGCTGTTGTTTGCACCTCGGCTGTGGGGCTGCAGCCTTTGAGATGTGTGAGTGATAGGTGGGGAATGTGTGTTAGCTGTTGGGGGAGCTAGTGGTCTGGTAGCTGATTTAGCTTTTCTACTGTCTTTCTGTGTGATACGTGTGAGCTGAGACTGTAGATCAGCTATTTGTTTCTTTAAGTCTTGGATTTCAGACCTGTGATCAGGAGCTGGCTGAGATGAGCTGCAGTCTTCTTCACCCTGCACATAAACACCTTGATAATGAGAAGACACTCTTGGCTTTGAAACATTGAAGTGCTGTTTCATGCGTGAAGCTTTGGAAGAACGTTTATTTTCTGCTGTGCGGAGTAACAGGAGAAGTTCAGCAAAGGTAGGTGGATCCTGCTTCTTCTGTTCTAGCTGGAGTTCAGCTATCAAGATGTTATCCCAGCAGCCCCTGACAAACTGCTTAAGAAGATGCCGGTCAAGGTCGCTTGCAGTTACACCTCCCCTTCTGAGGGTGGTGCTCAGCATCACCTGCAGCCGTTGTAGATAAGCTGAGGGTTTCTCACCATTATCCTGCATTGTGTTGAGATACTTTGCAAAGAGGTCGTCTCCATCTTCGACTGTGCTGAAAGCAGAGTCTAAGATCTCTAAGTACACACTAAGAGGAGAATCAGGTGTCAGGTGCTTCACAATATCAATGGCGGGTGATAAGAGACTTTCAAGAAGCTTTCGTGACTTGTAAATATCAGACTGTGTTGTGTCTTTAAGAAGAAGTTCCACATTGGAGCGCCATGTCTCATAATCCACTTCACTGTTGGGACGTGGGACACGCCCAGAGAAGGGTCTGAGTCTCAAGGAAGTGTGCACCTGCAGAGCAGAGTCTTCATTTCTCACTATGTGCTCAACAACTACTTTTTGTATGTCAGGTGGATTGACGTCAGAAAGTTTCAGAGCAGGCAGTGTCTTTTCCTTAGATGATGTCGACGGTGGGGACCAATGATGTTGAACATGCTGCTGTGGGGTCATACTGGGCAGGGAGCTTACCTGCGCAGCATTTTCGGGAGCATGTTGCTCTGGGGTATCAGGTGAGTTCTGCTCTGCATCTTCATCTTGGGACTCTGAGTGATCTAGATCAACAGTCTCACTGATGAGGGAGAGCTCCTCTCTGAGGACAGCTGCAAAGTCTTTACCAGTCTGTTTTGCAATGTCCTTTAACTCTGAAAGGTAAGTCTGTGTAGCTGTCTTGCTAGCTACAGGTGTGTAAACATTAGCTAGGGCTCTGATGTGGTAGGTGACGTCAGTCTTAGTCTTACTGTTAAGCCTGTATGGCAATGAAGGTAAGAGAGATTGCACAGCTGTACCATACACATACTCTACGATAACCTGTTTGGCTGAATCTGGTTCAGTGAGATCCACTGGGATTACTCTTTGAATGGAACCATATTGTTTCAGGAAGTCACTTAGTTCGTCATCAGTTTCTGTATCGGTCATGCCGCTAACTATGACTGAGTTAGGGATTTTTACACTACTGGTTTGAACGACATCCATTTTTTCTTTTTTTTTTCTGATAACAATATTATACGGTCTCTGGTTTCTAGTTTAAATGCTTTAAGCCACTCCTGGCTGGCTCGCCACGTTTGTAGCACCGGTGTCACACCGCTAACTGCGCCACTGGACCAGTTCTAGGCTCTAAGGAGTGGGGAGCAAGAATAACACCACCAGAGACCGCTGCTTTAAGTGGAACAGGCCGGCAATTTACTGAATGCAAAAACACACACATAAAATACAATACATAAAACAAAAATTACCCTGCAGGTTCTTAATAAGGAGGCAAATATAATTGAAAAGGAAAAAAAATAAAGAGTATGTCACTCTTTCTTTTTGCTCTTTAGTTTACCTAGCTTATTTTGATAAGACTAATTTGAGTTAGTTAAACCAGTCTTTTTTTCCTAGGTTGCATCTATTTTAAGATTCCTATTTTTCTTCCTGAGTTAACTCAATCTCCTTTCTTTTAGAGGTAAGAAAAATACCTTCAAACACAATTAAATCAAAGTGGACCACAACTATTCAAATCACATTCAGACACATAAACATATGAAAATCAAAGTATGGCACTTTAAATTCAAGTTCAAGTCAAAATGTAAATTCAGGTACTCAGTTCAGTGAAAAGCTTCAGTTTGACTCAGTCCAAAAAGGATAATAATTCAATCAGTTCTCAGTTCTGGTCAGTTCAGTTCGAACTAGTTCCTGATATTCCTACCGCTCCGGCAGCGAATCACCACACGCAGGAGAATCCCTCCCTAATGCGATGGAGAAGATGAATTGAAGGTCTGGGTCTGGCTCGCCATCTTGAATCCCGTCTGTGAATGTGCACGCCGCACACGGCAAACCAATCCTCGCTCCGACCGAGCTTCCAACCAAGCAAAAAACCTGACCTGTGTAACAGGTCACAAACACAATAAAACTCTTTTTAAATCCTCAAATTATACAAATAAACTCTTCTTCATAAACCCAATATATTAATCAGGTAACAGTTTATGACAGAGCATTTCTTTGTAACGGCTAAATTTTTTTAGCATTAGCCCTCCGCCAAAAGAAAAAGTACGACACGGTGAAAATGCAGGAAAATAAACATAAAACTCACCAAACCCGATGTAGCTTAGTTCTCATAAAATCCCCGTCAGTTCCCGACCAGGTAGATTATGTTTTTTTCACTATAATATTGACTTTTTCCTGTTAATTAATCACCGCTCTTCTCTCTGACTCCTCCTCTGCTCTCTCCCTCCGGTCTGTGTACTGCAGCGTCACTCAGGTGCTGCGTCTGTAACGCTAGTTCCTTAAAGGGGCAGTGACGTTATTTTCTGTCTGCAGACTTTTAATCAACTGTTTATTCTTTTTTATGTCAGATTTTAACATGGGTTACACTTGCAACACAAACTCAACAATAAAACAGCAAAAACATGAGGATCAAAATCATTCAGTACAAACTAACAAAAATAAGATAAGAACTGATTGTTTTCTGACTGCTGCAGAAATGCTAATCACTAACATGAACTAACAGCTAAAACACTGAAAGAAGGTTACAAATTACAAATACTGCAGCTAAATACAAATAACTAAATGCTAGAATAGAACAGAATGCTTTTGTCACTATATACAATGTACAATGAGACTGAAAGTACTACTGGCCTACAGCTACTGTTTCACAGCTCCCTCATCAGATCTTTACAGGAGATTCCATCAGAATTCTGTGGAGCCGGATCTCAAGGTTTTTAAGTTTGACCAGAAGAGGATCTTTGTGTGTCTGCAGATTCATTGTGATCCAGTGATGGGAATGATTTCAGGCCTGCATGATCACGCTGATGTTTGCACAGAGCAGATAATGAAGTGAATGTTTTTGCACATTGGTAACAGTGAAACAGTTTCTTTGCAGCGTGGGATCGTTTGTGTTGGGAGTATGAAGTGAGATTCCTGAAGCTCTTGTCACACTGGTCACAGCTGTAGTTCCCTTCAGTGTGTGTACTTTCATGAACGTTACGATTACCTGATCGTGAGAAGCTTCTGTCACAGTGTCTGCACTTGTATGGTTTCTCTCCTGTGTGGACTCGTTTATGCACTTTAAGGTTAGCTGCTGTGATAAAGGATGACCCACACTGGTCACAGAGGTGCTTTTTAACCCCACTGTGGAAGAGCTCATGGTGTTTTAATTCACCTGTTGTGGTGAAGCTTCTCCCACATTCTTTGCAGTACTTCAGTTTGTGTCCAGTGTGTCTACGCTGATGTGTTTTTAGGCTCAGTTGCTGATTGAAAGTTTTCCCACAAAGGTCACACCGAAACGCTTTCCCACCACCACAGCGATGACAGGGTTGAGAACTGGATCCATCTGTGTGGCTTTGCTTCTAAACAAAGACACAAAGACAGTGTAAGTCAGGGAATTCCTTCAACATTTTTATCCTGTACGTCGCCTGGAATAAAGAGCATCTCTGCCAACGTCCAATTACATTTTACTGTTTACATTACAACACTCAGCTTACTGGGATACAATATTACAGTAATACTCATTTATTATTATAATAGTAAAATAATGTTGATGTTGTTGTGCTACAATAATAATGTCACACTATAATAATACTAATGTAATACTATAAAAATATTGCAGTATTGCATTACCACCACTGTAAAGGTGCAATAACATCAGTGTAATACTAGGACCAGAAGACCACAGTAATACTACAATATTGCTAATGAATGACTATATAACCACAACATATTATACAGAGTACATTCACAACAAACTGTGGGACTCACTATAAGTGAGCAGTGAGTGATTTTGGACACAGCTATGTCTGTTCATTTTTCATACGGCTCATTTCATACAGACTTTCTCCTGCAGCCTTCAATCAAGTCATACTTTGACTCTGTGAGCTGGAGAACGGTGGAACAAAGAGAGGACATGAGAGGAAGATGAGATTCTTTCTAAGGTAAAGACTGCTCAGCAAGTGTCCTTTGATAAACTACTAATTTAAAGCTTACAGGTAACGTTATCATTCATTTTAGAGTTTTAGTCAGATATTGGATCTGTACATGATGTTTCATCTTCTAGAAAGTTTTCTGAAAGCAAATGAAATGATAATTCATGTTATTCAACGTTTATAGTGGACAGTAAGTGCAGGATAAACTGGGTAGTTTGCAGTGTTGTGGTTCAGTTTACAGTGATGTTGGACTGCTGCAGGGCAGACTGTGGGATCCTTGGTCACTGCTAGGTTAGGTCCTGGTAGCAGCAGAGACATTATGAGAGAGAGACATGGAGCTCAACTCTGAACTGAAATTTCTGACTAAATATTAGATAGAAAGATGGTGAAAGTATAACTACCAGGAGAGAAGCTGTTAAAATCTTATTTGTGTACAAAGTCAGAAAACTTTAGCTGATTTTATCAGATCTGGCTGAATATTCTGTGCATGAAGTTTTTATGTCCCGTTGATCTTTGAAATGAAAGTTAATTTAGATAATGCTTCAAAATAACTGTAAGTGCTCCAGTGTGTTTCAATATGGCTGCAAAGTAACAGGACTCACTTCTAGAAGGAGTCATCAGTTTGAATTTAAGCTGATTGTGTTCTTTAGGGACACTTGCCAAACTCCAGCAGCCATAATGGCAAATGTAACATGGATCTATATATGGTAGGAAGAGGTTACACCACCCAGGAAGCTCCGCCCACACACAGCAACAGGAAACCAGGTGAGTCAAAGACAAACAATGTAAATGGTTTTTACCTGGAGAGAGAAGAATTTATGCCCCAAAGCAAGGATTTAAACAGAAACGTTTCGATAATTTGTTCTGTGGTTGTATATTTTCTAATTAATTTTTTATAACACTAAATTTTTTTATTGTATATACACCTGACTGAAGAAGGCTAAAGTTACAAGATCAAAATAAAAACACATACCTCACAGTAACTGCACTTGTAGAGTCTCTTTCTGCTGTGGATCTGTTGGTGTGCTCTCAGGTGCTGTGGAAGTTTAAAAGTCTTATTGCACAGGTCACATTGATAAGGTCTCTCCTCAGTGTGGGAAAACATGTGGCGTTGTAAGTGTGAGTCTCTTCCAAACAGTTTGCCACACTGATCACAGCAGTACACATCATGTCCAGTGTGAATGCGTAGGTGTATATTTCTGTTCTCTTTGCGGCTGAAAGTTTTTCCACAATAGTCACAGCTGTATGCCTTAATTCCAGAGTGGGTGACTTGATGCCTCTTTAAGCTGCTACTGCGATTAAAAGCTCTGCCACACTGATCACAGCTGTACGGCTTCTCTCCACTGTGGATGAGTTGGTGTTTTTTTAAGCTTCGAGCCCAGGTAAAAGACTTTCCACACAAGTGACAGCTGAATCGTCTCTCTCCAGTGTGGATGACTTGGTGCATTTTTAATGTTTTGACCTGGAAAAATCCTTCCCACACTGATCACAGGTGTATTTTTTGTCTCCCTTCCTTCTGTGAGGTTTGTCAGCATCCTGAGAGCGCTGACTTGTCACTCCATGTTGGTCCTGCAGTGACAGAGATACAAACAGAGGCAGTGAGTGAAATGCAGTCGTGGAACAAACGCAAACTTCAAACTCTATTAACACTAGAGTTTTTTTGGAGCCTCCAAAGATCTATTAGGACTATTACTTCCACCTACTGGTGAAAGTAGCACATTACATGCAGCCTTGTACAAGCAGGGGTGAAAGTTAGCCGGTATGGTCCGGTACTGTGTACCACTAAAAGATTCTGCGCCGGTACTTAGTACCGGCAAAAGTTGGGGCGGCTGTCTACTGTAAAGCCGTCATTCACAACCGGTCACGGCTGTACTTTGGGTCAGAATAAATCCGCTAGCAATAAGCAGTCTAAAACACGATGTAATCAGTTAATAAATTACTTTTTTTTCTCATTTCAAATAGTTTCTGAACTGTTCGTGCTGTGCTGGTGCCTCAAATCTCTAGCTTCTCTCCCCTCAGAGATCGAGGACAGCCACATAAAATGCACTGCATCCGTTCCGCTTACGGAAGGATGCAGTGCATTTTATATGGCAGGCTAGACCCTCCTATTTTGATTGACACCTCGTTCGGCCAATCATGTAATTGGCTGCACCAAAATCAACCGAAAAGCTACGGGACACCCCCTGGTTAGTATTGGCTCTGGAAAACCCATTTCTTAATATGATTGGCCGAATGAGGTGTCAATCAAAATGTGAGGGTCTAGCCTTTCATATAAAATGCACTACATCCCGGAGGACAGGACACGGCCACTTAACGGGCAACGACATGGGTTTTCCAGAGCCAATAATAAGGGTGAAGTTTTTTCAGGTGATTTTGGTTTGGCTAGTTAACAGGTTAAAACGTTCACCACTACGTGTAATGTCGGTCTGCTTGTTACAAACTATCTCAATTAGAAGAAAATAGAGATTAACTAATTGTGTTTCATGTTATTTTGCTCAATTTCAACAATACAGCACAGCTCACAAACACTGCTTATGATGAGAGATTTCATATATATATATATATATATATATATATATATATATAGTACCGGCAAGAATTTAAAGCTACTTTCACCCCTGTGTACAAAGGAAAAGAACAGGAAACGTAAATTTATGTAAAATGATTTCAAAGCATTAATTGGACATCCTGGTTATAAAGAATCATAACAGTCCAGCTTCAAAATGCCAAAAATGGGACAACACTGCAAATGGATGAAAGCCATCCTGGAAATTTGTTTTATCTGTGAGCTTACAGACACATCCTGGTCAAAGATGAATCCAAGATTCCTCACAGGACTACTGCAGGCCACATGAATGCCATAAAAGGACAGCAAACACACACTTTTTCCAAGTACTGTATGAATATATTTTCTAACAAATAACAAAGCAAATATGAGCTCTCTCTCACTGAGTTTCTGATCATACTGACAGACAACCTCCACAGTGTTGAACTGCAGTTTGTGATGGTAGTTGTTCTGCTCTGCAGCCTCTGTGAGTTTGGTGTAGCAGCACATGAAGCAGCTCTCCACCTTCTGCAGCTTCTGCTTAGAGTGACCCTAAAGCTTGAAGCAGATCTTCAGAGCAGAACAAGGACTACTGCCACCAGCTGCAGTCCAACACAGTGGAGTTGGAGTGTGTTGAATCACGGGATGAGAGACTCTGGGGATCACCACAACAGCAACGTCAACAGCTACTGGTACAGCATTTCCAAACCAGTAAGAACTGGAATCAAACTGGTTCAAAAACAATGAGATCTAATGAGGAGAGAGTGGAAAAGTGCTATGAAAATATGAAATGTGTAATTATAACAGTAATGAAAATGACATTATAGATCAAATACTGCTCAATGAAAATGATGTATTGTATGATAAATTGTGGGTTTGATCTGAATCTTGATTATTGTCTTTGTTTCAGTGTCCTGTTAAAATGTGACCTTTTTATTTGGTCTTGTTGTAACTTCAGTGCTAATTGGGACCATAATAAAACAAACCAACAGCAGCTGATGAAGTCACACAGTTTCAATAATAGTGTAACACTGATATTTTTCTCACCTGTTGTGTTGAACTCATTGTTTCCTCTGTAGAGGCTGAAAATGTTCCTCTGCTGCCCCGTCAGACTCTCCTCCTCCTGATAATCAGCTGCAGGAGAACAGATCTGTATTAGAAGCTACCACACTGCACTGTTTGGGGGAATGAGCCCTTTAAGGCTGGATTTGGATTTAGACACTTTTGTGGGATACGGCCGGTTCTAGCCGGCTATGTTAGGGTGGGCATCTAGAAACAGTAGGTCGGAAACTTGTTTGGAACAAAGACAGAAGGACAGCTGTTGTGTGTTGTAATGTTGGTCTTTTTTTTTTCTTATTTTTGATATGTTTATCTTATCCTTAAAGGTTTTGCCAAAACATGTATGTCTAAGAAGAGTGTTTATAGGTCATCGCTCACCGTTGCTAAGCAGAATAACATTGCTGAGTCATGATTAAGGACATGTGAGGACAGGAAGGTATGCATTTCTTTTACAGAGCTATTATTGCTGATTGGAGAAGCTTGTGCCATGATGCACGAACCAACCACTGGATGAACCAATCTGAGACGGCCAAGTCTAAACCACGGCTCTCTCCATCTGTTTTTGAATTGATAGTGCTTGTTGATAGTGCATGTATTAGAAAATTGTTATGTCTGGCTTAGAGGCTTCACTCTGTGGGGAGGGGAGCACAGGCAGCTGCTGGGAAGGTCTGTGTCTGCCTGAACCCATTGCCCGTGTACACGTAATTATTGTGATTCTTTAATATATTAAATGTCTTAATTTTTTAATTAAAGTGTTTTAGGTGTCTTCCTTCTCCTTCCTTGACTACGTGGTATAATTCACAAATGCACAGCTTAAAGCAGATAACCCAAAAGCTGGAGAGGGAATGGCATCTCACTAAATTAGAAGATGCTCATTTAGCCTGGAAAAAGAGTTTGTTGCTCTATAAAAAAGCCCTCCGTAAAGCTAGGACATCTTACTATTCATCATTAATTGAAGAAAATAAGAACAACCCCAGGTTTGTTTTCAGCACTGTAGCCAGGCTGACAAAGAGTCAGAGCTCTGTAGAGCCGAGTATTCCTTTCACGTTAACTAGTAGTGACTTCATGGATTTCTTTACAAATAAAATTTTAGACATTAGAGAAAAAATTATTCATAACCATCTCAAAGATTATTCTTCATGTTCGGCTGCTTTCAGCACTGCTGTTATTTGTTTAGACTCTTTTGCTCCAGTTGATCTTTCTGAGTTAACTTCAATAGTTACTTCCTCCAAACCAGCAACATGTTTGTTAGATCCCATTCCTACTAGACTGTTCAAAGAAGTCTTTCCAATTATTGATGCTTCAATCTTAAAAATGATCAATCAGTCTTTATTAGTTGGCTATGTACCACAGACCTTCAAGGTGGCTGTAATTAAACCTCTACTTAAAAAGCCATCACTTGACCCAGCTGTCTTAGCTAATTATAGGCCAATCTCCAACCTTCCTTTTCTCTCAAAGATTCTTGAAAGAGTAGTTGTAAAACAGCTAACTGATCATCTGCAGAGGAACGGTTTATTTGAAGAGTTTCAGTCAGGTTTCAGAATTCATCACAGTACAGAAACAGCATTAGTGAAGGTTACAAATGATCTTCTTAGAGCCTCTGACAGTGGACTCATCTCTGTGCTTGTCCTGTTGGACCTCAGTGCAGCCTTTGATACTGTTGACCATAACATTCTATTACAGAGATTAGAGCTTGCTATAGGTATTAAAGGTACTGCACTGCAGTGGTTTGAATCATATTTATCTCATAGACTCAAATTTGTTCATGTAAATAGGGAGTCTTCTTCACACACTAAGGTTAATTATGGAGTTCCACAGGGTTCTGTGCTAGGACCAATTTTATTTACATTATACATGCTTCCCTTAGGCAGTATTATTAGAAAGCACTGCATCAATTTTCATTGTTATGCAGATGATACTCAGCTTTACCTATCAATGAAGCCAGATGACACACATCAATTAGTTAAACTGCAGAAATGTCTTAAAGATATTAAGGCCTGGATGACCTCTAATTTCCTGCTTCTAAATTCAGATAAAACTGAAATTCTTGTTCTCGGCCCCACAAATCTTAGAAACATGGTGTCTAACCAGATACTTACTCTGGATGGCATTACTTTGGCCTCCAGTAACGCTGTGAGAAATCTTGGAGTCATTTTTGACCAGGATATGTCCTTCAATGTACATATTAAACAAATATGTAGGACCGCTTTTTTGCATTTGCGCAATATTTCTAAAATTAGAAACATCCTTTCTCAGAGTGATGCTGAAAAGCTCATTCATGCATTTATTACTTCTAGGCTGGATTATTGTAATTCATTATTATCAGGCTGTCCTAAAAGCTCCCTGAAAAGCCTTCAGCTGATCCAAAATGCTGCAGCTAGAGTCCTGACAGGGACTAGAAAGAGAGAGCAGATTTCTCCCATATTGGCTTCTCTTCATTGGCTCCCTGTTAAATCTAGAATAGAATTTAAAATTCTTCTCCTCACATACAAGGTCCTGAATAATCAGGCACCATCTTATCTCAAAGACCTCATAGTCCCATATCACCCCAATAGAGCACTTCACTCTCAGACTGCTGGCTTACTTGTGGTTCCTAGGATACTTACGAGTAGAATGGGAGGCAGAGCCTTCAGCTTTCAGGCGCCTCTTCTGTGGAACCAGCTTCCAGCTTGGATTCGGGAGACAGACACCCTCTCTATTTTTAAGATTAGGCTTAAAACTTTCCTTTATGATCAAGCTTATAGTTAGGGCTGGATCAGGTGACCCTGAACCATCCCTTAGTTATGCTGCTATAGGCCTAGGCTGCTGGGGGGTTCACATAATGCACTGTTTCTTCTCATTCACCTTATTTACTTTGTTTATACTCCACTCTGCATTTAATCATTAATTGTTATTAATCTCTGGCTCTCTTCCACAGCATGTCTTTCTCTCCCCTCAGCCCAACCGGTCGCGGCAGATGACTGCCCCTCCCTGAGCCTGGTTCTGCTGGAGGTTTCTTCCTGTTAAAAGGGAGTTTTTCCCTTTCCACTGCCAAGTGCTGCTCATAGGGGGTTGTTTTGACTGTTGGGTTTTCTCTGTATTATTGTAGGGTCTTTACCCACAATACAAAGCCCCTTGAGGTGACAGTTTGTTGTGATTTGGCGCTATATAAATAAAATTGAATTGAATTGAATTGAATTGAATTGAACTGAATTCCTTCACAAATAAAAAACATGCACTGAGAGCAGAAAGAACCTCCCACATTCCTGTGGGACGGAGATAACAGAGGACAGATTGTGACTCAGTGATTGTGTTTGTGTGTTTTTTCTCTGACTTTGTGAAGTTTGCTGTTTGAAAAACACCTAAAGCTTTAATGATGGGGCCTTTTAACTCACACATTCAACACTTTTTACCAGCTTTCCTTCCTGGCTTTGACTGCTGCAGCTGTGTTTGACACTGGAAGACATTTTAAAATTCTTCTTCATTCTTCATGATTATAGTTTATTCTTTTGGGGAAATGCAGCTTTAAACCTTTAAATGCAAGGTTAATACAGGAATCCTAGAGTTCAATTTATTACCTTTTACCAGCACAAAATTGAGCAGCAGCCTCCTTTGGGGTAGCGGTGGATTTACAGCCCTAAGATGATAGCCCATCTCTCACCTAAGACAAAACTTTATCTTGACTACGACCTCATACACATTAATATTCAAAACGCATTTCAAGAAGACACAGGAAATTCATTTTTAACAATATAAATAAAATGCAATGAAATTCAAGTTTCACAAGCTGATGATTTATTTTCCAATAGAATACTGGTTTGCTGCTGAGGTGTGACAGCAATACTTCTGCTTGTAGCTGACCTTCAGGTTGCTGTTGCAGTGCTTTGTGTAGCACCAAAAAACAAAATAGGGATCTGCTCCCCGCGCACGAATCCACTGCTGGTGAACGGTGGATGCTCGGTGTGATTTGATTGCTGTCACACCGTTACAGATCAAATTTATATTTTTTTCTGCACACTTTACAAAATGCCTCTCGATCATTCCCCTTGACCGGCTTAACCTCTGGGGTCCAGGGTATATTTGGCCATTTTTGACTACTTTTGTTTTTAGCTTCATAGTTGACCTCAGAAACTAAGGTCAAAACTAAGGTTTGATACCAAACCTTGCCTTGTTTGGTATCATATTGATATCATATTTTTATCACCACTGTATAGTTATTCTTTCATTTTGACATACTGTATTAACACATTGGACTTATAATCACATAAAAACATAAAATCAGAGTAGAAAAAAGTTTGATTTTTTTATTTACTGTAAAAATCACAAACATGCTTAAATAATTATTTTTACAACTTAAAATGCAAATATAAGCTGTAAATTTTCAAAACTTGTGTAAAAATATTGTAAATAATGAAGTTATATACAACCATTCACATTAAAATACAGGAAAGGCCTCTGGCGTTTTTCTGTATAAATATCTGCAGAGCAATCAGGACTCACATTAAGATGCTACACAAATTATTTATGCCACCTCAGAAAACAGTTTCTGTCCTCCAAAAGACTGAGAGGCCCATCATAGGCAAAACTTGCCAGTAATGTTGTCTCTTTTACCACTTTTTCACCTGCTCCACAGCAGCCAAATGCACCCAAATGCATCGTGTTACCGCATAATTTTCTGATTGGTTGATATGGTGCATTTTTCCACCAATAGGAAAGAGGTTGTTGGGAATTATTTTGTTTTGTTCTGTTTTGTTTTTATTAGCAGACACTTCCTGTTAGCGAAACTCATGTTTTTGCTGTTTATTACTGCACAAAACGTGCATCGAAAGTGAGGACAATATACAGGAAAAAGAACGGCATAAATTATTGGGCATAACTCATTGGGCATAACTCCAGTTTTACTTGGCTTATCAACGTAATTTAAAAAACTGGTACGTAATTTGAAGTCTGCACTTTCGATTCATGTTGAAATCGAGACTCGGGGATGCAGCATCCCGATGCTACGTCATCTCAAAACGGCAATGTCATTTTGACATCCCAGCGTGTCCGTGGACTCCAGAGGGTTGAGCCAGTCTTTGAATGCCGGGCCATCGAGTCAAAGTTGTGAAAATTTACATTTTCCCATGACGAGGTGCCAAATGACTTGTTAGTCTCAACAATAGACAAATATACGTAGACGCCTCGTTGACTGGGTTGGCCCGCTGATGTGACGTAACTGTGTGTCCGTCAAATTACTCTCAGTGGCAGGGGAACAATATGATAACAGCACCCCCACCAAGGCTGGAGACGGAGCAATCCTGGAAGAGCATATGGAAATAGGCCCCAGTAACCATCACAGTGGCAGATATCCAAGAAAGAGTCTCACACATGAGAGCTGGACAGCACCAGGCCCTGATATGATTCACACCTACTGGCTAAACATTCCAAATGAACCAGCTGCTAGAGGCTAAGACACACCCAGAATGGCTGAATGAGGGCTGGACAGTCCTGATCCCCAAAGCCCCCCCCCCCAGAAGAGACCAGTCCCATCCAACTACCGGCCCATAACCTGCAACATGGAAACTCCTCTCAGGCATCATAGCAGCTAAGATGAGTAGGCATGTGGCACAATATATGAGTGAGGCCCAAAAAGGGATAGGCAGAGAGACCAGGGGAGCAAAAAACCAGCTACTAGTAGATATAGCAGTCACTCGAGACTGCAAGACCCGACTGACCAACCTGTGCATTGCCTGGATTGACTACAAGAAAGCCTATGACTCAATGCTGCACACATGGATCCTGGAATGCCTGGAACTGTATGAGATCAACAGGACCCTAAGAGCCTTCATCAAGAACTCAATGGGTATGTGGAGAACAACACTAGAGATGAACTTCAAATTACCTCCTGTACATGGATGACATCAAGCTGTATGCTACGAGTGAACGAGATGTCGATTCACTGATCCACACCACCAGGATCTACAGCAATGATATTGGAATCGAATTCGGACTGAAGAAGTGTAGTCGGATGGTAACTAAGAGAGGGGAAAAGTAGTCAGAACTGAGGGGATTACACTATCATTTTTTTTAATTACATTTTTAAATTTTATCTTCTCTTGTCCTGATATGTTTTATGTACAGCACTTTGGTCAGTGGTTACTGTTTTTAAAGTGCTTTATAAATAAACTTGGCTTGGCTTGGCTTGGCTATCAGAAGGCAACATTGCAGACATCGAGGACAGCTAGTACCTTGGAATCCCACAGGCAAATGGGAACCATGAAGAGGCTGCTAGGAAAGCTGCAACCTCCAAGTACCTGCAGAGAGTAAGGCAAGTCCTGAAGAGTCAGCTGAATGGGAAGAACAAGATCCGGGCTATCAACACCTATGGCCTGCCAATTGTCAGATACCCTGCTGGGATAATAAGCTGGCCAAAGGAGGAGATGGAAGCCACTGATGTTAAGACAAGTAAAGCTCCTTACCATGCATGGGGGGGGGTTTCGCCCCAAATCCAGCACCCTGAGACTGTACGCTAAACGGAAGGAAGGTGGCTGAGGACTGGTGAGTGTCAGAACCACTGTCCTAGATGAAACAATGAAGATCCATGAATACATCAGGAAGATGGCCACAAAGGATTATGTGCTTAGTGGCAGCAGGAACCTGAGAAAGAAGAGGACGAAGAACAGGAACCATCATGGAAGGACAGGAACCATCATGGAAGGACAGGCCTCTGCACGGCATGTACTACCGGCAGATAGAAGAAGTGGCCGACATAGAGAAATCCTACCAATGGCTGGACAAGGCTGGACTGACAGACAGCACAGAGGCACTAATCATGGCAGCACAAGAGCAAGCTCTAAGTACAAGATCAATAGAGGCTGGGGTCTACCACACCAGGCAAGACCCCAGGTGCAGGCCGTGCAGAGATGCTCCTGAGACAATTCAGCACATAACAGCAGGGTACAAGATGCTAGCAGGCAGGGCATACATGGAACGCCATAACCAAGTGGCCGGCATAGTATACAGGAACATCTGTGCCGAGTATGACCTGGAAGTCCCGAGCTCAAAATGGGACACGCCCCCAAGGGTGGCTGAGAACAACAGAGCTAAGATCCTGTGGGACTCCCAGATACAGACAGACAAACTTGTGGTGGCTAACCAACCGGACATTGTAGTGGTGAACAAACAAAGGAAGAAAGTCATGGTGATAGACGTTGCAATACCAAGTGACGGGAACACCAAGAAGAAAGAACACAAGAAGCTCAACAACTACCAAGGGCTCAGAGAGGAGCTGAAAGGATGTGGAAGATGAAAGTAACTGTGGTCCCCATGGTAATCGGAACACCCGGGGCAGTGACCCCCAAACTGGGAGAGTGGCTCCAGCAGATTCCTAGAACAACATCTGAGATCTCTGTTCAGAAGAGCGCAATAATGGGAATAAACAAATAAACAAAATTTTGAAGCTTAACCTTATGTATATTGATTCATTCTTCAACCAAACTTAAATTAATATTTATCATGTTAAATATTTAAATGTGATTAAAATGCGATTAATTTCGATTAATTAATTACAAAGCTCCTAATTAATTAGATTACTTTTTAAATTTTTTTTAATCGAGTCCCACCCCTAGTGGAACAGAGAGGAGGGTGGAGAAAATGGAAACAGACTGTCAAAGGTGTGGGAGCATTTGACAGAAATATTTTGGTGGGCCTCAGGCCTTATGTTTGACAACCCTGAATTTAACACATCTGAGACAAAAGATCCATAAGATTGAAATGTTTGAGGAAACCTTTTTCCTGGATTTAAAGTGTTTTAGCTGTTAGAGTTCGTGTTAGTGATAAGCTTTTCTCCAGCAGTCAGATTAAAAATCAGTTCTTATCTTACATGTTAGTTTGTACTGAATCTGTTTCATCCTCATCTCGTTGCTGTTTCATTGTTTGTGTTGTCAAATCCTGCAAAGGTTAAATAAAAATATTTAAAATGAAAAGAAACAGTTTAATCATTTGAGCCATGATGTCACTTCCATTTCAATTTTATTTATAAAGCACATTTTAAACAAGGTTGACCAAAGTGATGGGCATGGTAAAATAAAATTACCAAGGACCCACATCAATAAATATACGTAAGAAGTCCCAAAAATATCAAAGATAATATAAAAGCCTCAAATAGCTCTCACTCCAGCGTAAAGCCAAAGAATAAAAATGAGATTTAAGGTGAACTTTAAAAACATGCAGAGTGGAGCTGACCTAACATGAGGGCGCAGCTCATTCGACAGTTTAGGGGCCGCGGCTGAGAAAGCTCGACACCCCGCACCCCTCCGTTCTTAAATCTAGGTTTAGGAACACTGAGGAGGAGCAGGTCAGTTGATCTCAGTGACCCTGAGGGGTCATAAGGTGTTAGTTCAGCCAGATATGATGGAGCCAACCCATTAAGAGATTTTATAAACATAGAATAAAATCTTAAAATGAATCCTAAAACACAGGAAGCCAGTGAAGGGAGCCCAGAACAGAGGAGAGATGTTCTGTTTTACAAGTTCTGGTAAGAAGGCTGAATTTCGGAGTAAAGACTGAAGTGCCAAATGGAAACATGTTTGCAGTCAGATGAAATGTTTTCAGTGGCACAGATGGAGGTTTATCAGAGGAGGAGACTTGGCTGCTCTCCACTCACACTGAACAGGCTTCCTTTCAATTATACTGAAATAATTTCTTAAAGTTGTGGTTTTAATGCTGGTTTTTGTTTTACTTGCTCAGAGTTGTTCCTTTGTTATCAACTTCTCTTTAATCTGCACTGACTGCCACTTTATTAGGTCCTCAGAGATTTTGGTCTATATTGACAGCATCACACAGTTGCTGCAGATTTGTTGGCTGCGTATCCATGATGAGACTCTCCCGTTCTTCCACATCCCAAAGGTGCTCTGTTGGATTGAGATCTAGTGACTGTGGAGGCCGTTTGACTGCAATGAACTCAGAGTCAGGTTCAGTAAAGCAGTTTGAGATGATCTGAGCTTTGTGACACGGTGTGTTATCCTGCTGGAAGCAGCATCAGAAGATGGTACGCTGTGGTCATAAAGGGATGGACATGGTCACCAACAACACTCAGGTAGGCTGTGGTGTTTAAATGATGCTGAGCTGGTACTGAGGGGCCCAGAGGGTACCAAGAAAATATCCCCACATCATCACACCAACACCAGCAGCCTGAACCTCTGATACAAGCAGGATGGATCCATGCTTTCATGTTATTGATGCCACAGTCTGACCCTACCATCTGAATGTTGCAGCACAAACTGAGACTCATCAGACTAGGAAACATTTTTCCAACCTTCTGTTGTCCACTTTTAGTGAGTCTGTGTGAACTGTAGCCTCAGTTTCCTGTTCTTAGCTGACAGCAGTGGTACCCGGTGTGGTCTTCTGCTGCTGCAGCCCGTCTGCTTCAATGTTTGACATGTGCTCAGAGATGCTCTTCTGCATACCTTGGTTACAATGAGTGGTATTTGAATTACTGTTGACTTTATATCAGCTCAGAGCAGCCTGACCTTTCACCTCTGACCTCTGGCATCAACAAGGTAGATTCTCTGCACAACAGACACATTCTCAGACACAGTGTTGCTGTTTGGCTGCAGGTTTCTGTTCTTCAGTCACACGATCCTGAAACAGGACAGCTACACTGCTGACCTGAGATCAGATCCACACGCAGACTGATCCTGTGTTTGAATGCAGTTTTTAGACTGAATCTTTGCTCTCAGAGTTCAGAGAGTCCAAACTTTAAACGGGTTCACTGACGGAGCTGACAGCCAGCTTCACCTGACTCCATGTTAGGTTAAATTAATCCAGCTAACAGAAACATAAACTATTCTGAGCTCACTCTGCAGCCCAGGCCTCAGGTCCACCACTGCCGACTGCTGCCAAGTTCTCCCTTTTTCTCAGCTTCAGAGAGGTGAGGAGGCTCTGATCTGAAAGGCCTTCCACCACAAACAGACTCTGAGGCTTGATTCAGACTCTGCAGGGGGTCTTTGCAGAGCTTTGCAGAGATTATGATTCCTTATATTGATGCTATGATTAGGTTGGTGTGAAACAGGGAGCATAGCAGTTAGAAAACAGGTGAAGGGGGTCAGAGGTCAGACTCCTTCATCCTTCTCCAGCGTGAGGCCATCCTCAGACCCACATGAAGTCTCTGCTCTGTTTGGGGTCAGATCCCCGTCTAGTAGCGCCCCCTGTCTGTGTTCCTGTCTCAGCCCTGTGCTGTTTTCACCTCTTCACTCTCCATCCAGCCACCAGGTGTCCTCACACTCTCCTCCTGCTTTCAGTCACCTGACTCCCACAGCACCCTCACCTGTTTGCATCCATCCTTTACATTACTGCTGTCTTGTGGCCACAGTTGGCTATTGTCACTGAAGCTTCAGTGTGTGTGTGCTGTTAAGAAGCTGGAGGAGGCTGGAGCTTGTTGGGTGGAGCAGCTTTTCTCTGGTTGTTTGTTCATTGTGGATAAACCTGCAGTCTTTGATGGAGACCAGCGTGTGAGACAAGCTGCTGCTGCTCTGCTTTCACTGCTCTCAGATCAGCTGGAAGTTGGAACAACTGCAGAGACCTCAAACAGTCAGAGTGGCCTCATCTCTGTTCACTCCAATGGAGCTTTGTTTTTGAAATATCAGCTAAATATAATATAGAAATAATTGTGTGTGTGAGCTCAGGAGGATTCAGCTTGAAGACTCGCAGTGAGACAGCACCCTGACCCTGAGACTCTCCCTGACAGCTTCAAGCTGCTGATTTTTAATAAAGCCAACATTACGCTTCCCAGTGCTCCGATCTTTGTAAGGAAAAGGAAAGGTCAAAGGTGGAGCTTGAATAGGATTCATTTCCATATTTGCTGCTGTTTGAATCCATAGCTGAGATTGTTGTTTGTAAATGAAGCCAAACATTTGTCTCCTCCTGGTGTCGGTGGGATAAGTGTACATGTACACTGATCTGTGAGTGAGTGCAGCACAGCACACAGCAGCAGAGACTGGATACAAGGAGAAGAGCAGAAAGGACACACAAAAACTGGGAGACATGCTGTTCATTTGATGAGTTTATTAGAGATTTCCATCATGGAGTCATTGTGGGAACTAACTGCAGGGAAAAGAGCAAAGATCCAGAAATCAAATCCAGAGTTTCTCTGTGAAAAACAGAAAGATGTTAAAGACACAAATATACATTAATAGTCTTTAGTGACTGTTCATCCACATCAATGTTTGTGTTGAAGACATCAGTGTTGGTCTCAGTGTGGTTAACAGCAGTCAGCAGTCCAATTAGAAAAACTTATTGTGAAAAGGTGCTCCTGCTGAGAGCTTCCTTCCTGTCCTGCTTCCATCACAGCTTCCAAAAAGGAGTCAAACAGTAAGAGCATGTGGAGAGGTTGGAAAAATGCCATTAAGAAAGAGAAATCAAAGATTTGGATTGATTTGAATGAGCTCAGACTTGTTGAAAATGCAGAGGAGCTGGTTGTGAAGTGAGCTTCAGAGAAACACAACATCCTGATATTCACTGTGAAGCTTTGAGTGGAAACAGACAGAAAAACAACATGTGGATCCTGGAATAATCACAGCTTCCATCTTTAAAGGACTGAAGAGGAAGAAGTTTACAAGGAATCATTGAGAACAGTTTCAAACATCAACTGATTGAATCCATGAATGTGAAAACGTGTTTGTGAGTGAAAGAGACAGACATGTACAGACTGAACTATCTGTTCAACAGTCAGAGTGTTTCTCTAACAGGAGGACGCTCTTTACACTCAGCTCAGCACAGACACACTGAGGAAGCAGGAGACCAGACTCCAAACCCAGGATAAAGAGGTTCAGTGAATGTGGAGTTGAAGGTGTGGAGGTGGATCAGAGTGTGAGAGGAGACTCTGTAGAAGGACAGAGTGCCAGCAGGACAGTCCACAGGCTCTGCCCTGAAAGGAGGAGGGGGGTCAGAGGTTATTTCCTGTCTTCCTCTGAGTGTCTGCGTCTCTGTTTTCTACATGTTTTTGTTCTTGCTCAGCTGCACAGCTAATTTCCCTTTAGGGCCAATGAAAGTGAAGCTGTGAGCACCACGAGGGATGACTGGATCATTGAACTGTTCTCAGATCAGCATCAAAACCCTGCAGCTGCAGGTCTGACCCGGCTACAGGCAGAGGCAGTGATGGCCAGTGGGAGCCTGTTTGAACACTTTGGAGTTCATTCTTTGAAGCTTTCAGTCTGGATGTTGTTGATGAGAAAGAAAGCATTCAAATGCAGCACTGGTCTCATCAAACTTCTTCTCCATCATTAAGTAGAGGAAAAGAAGTGACAGAGTCACAGCTGTGCTTCAGAGGCACACACACACTTGAAGATGTCTGACCTTTGAATATGACAAGTATAGGAAAATGATCCATCAATCAAGGAGATCAGATCCTGTGGATTAGTCTGCAGCACCATCAGATTGTTTTCCTCGGCCTGTTTTTGTCTCGGAGTGTCGTTTATACAGTCAGAAAGACACAAAAGTCACGAGGATTTAACCCAACAGCTGAAATGATTTTAGAACAGAGGATGTCCACGTGTTGGGCTCTTTGTCTTTCAGCAGTGCTTCACAGGATCTTCCAGTTACACATTGTTTTCACACTGGAACAACATTTGAATCTTCATTTGAACATCAATTCAAAATGACTCATTTAAGGGAATTTGCAGCTTTTGTCTCCCAGCTGAGAACTTAGAAGATCTGCAAACTGCAGAAGGTTGTTAAAAGACTTGAAGCTGGAATGAACTCAAAATGGAAAATTGGCTCTGAAATCTGCGACTACATCACGCAGAATAATCACACCAAGAAGAACAACTTCCTCTGTGGAGCTCAGGGGTGGAGCTCAGGGCTGGCTCCGCCTTCTTGTCTGCAGCAGATCTGTATCTCTATCACATCTATATCAGCCTGTGGCTCGTATTCTTCTTCTTCACCAAATCCATGAACCTACTCTGAGGTCTTCCTCTTGTTTCTCCTGCCTAGCAGCTCCAATGGAGCCACTCTCCCTCCTCAGCTCCTTATGAAGGTAAACACAACAATGCCGAGAAGAAGAAGAGGCTCAGTTTTAGTGTGGAGCATAAAATCAATATTTTAACCTGTGATGTTCCCAGTGGATCTTTCTGCTCTGACTTTAGAGGCTTTCTTTTGGCACCAGTAAGAAGATCTAAGCTATGGTGATGAAAGCTGATATGGATCCTTTCAGGAGGAAAAATAAAGCAGTGATTCTGCTCATTAAGTACAAAGATGGTTGAAGTTTATTTGTCCAAAACAAAGCGAGGATGAACCATCAGGACCTGGGATTCAATCAAACACAGGAGTGTTGAATGGAAGGTGGGACAATACAGAAACGTCTCCTTCAGTGTGCTAAATGATCAAAGTGTGTGACAGCTGTACACCTACATATCTGTAATGATTAAAGGCTTTTGAGCAATCCTTAGTGTTTAAGAAGATAGCAGTGCTCATGCTGGTAGTTCCCTCTGCCCGTCTGTGGGGCTCTGCCATGCTTACAGTAAGGCATTAGAAACTACTGATCTGTGACCTTTGAACTTTGAGTTTATTTGATCGATACAAAGAAAGATCAATGCTTTATTCATCCTGCTGAAAAAGACCATCCTAATGACAAATATAGAATCTACCATTTGGAGAGCAGATTTGAAAACATGAAGCAAACTTTGTGTGAGTTTACAGCTGCCATGGCGATAGCAGCATGCTATGTTTATAGCTGATTATTAGGCCGGACATAAGACAGGGAATACTGTTCTTAACCTGTGAGGTTTCAGAGGCATTTGACTTTCTGTACTGATGATATCGGCACTCGGCCCACGGTAACCTCTGATTATAGCGCTATAATTGATATATAAATTATATTGTTTTGCCTCTTTAATCTCTTTGTATGCGATAAGCCTCGGTGATGGAGGATACTCCAGGATGAGTGTCGCCTATGTGTTGAAGGAAGTAATTTTATGAAAATCCCAAATATAATTATTTTATGCATTTCTGCCTTTGCTGATTTAAATGTATTAAACTGCCTTAGAAGAGAGAAATGAAGAAAGTGTTGCTAATCACCACAGAAGAAGTACATTTTGTGTTTCTTTGGTAGCACAGACAGGCTGGGCCTTCTGTGTCTCTGTGTTTGTCATAACAGAGTCCAGAAAGTGCTGGCCAAGGCAGCAAAGGCCGACTGAGGCGCCTGAGGAGACAAACAGAACGATAATGGGAACATCCAAGGTCCCCAAAACCAGCAGCTGATGGGAACCAGCCTGAACCACCATTGCATTGTTGTTGCGTGTTGTTCTGGTTTTGTGTTGAAGAAATCCTTCGCCGACACAGTCTCAATGAACAACATAAGGTTTATTACAAAAAAGACAATGTCAAAACAGATGCTCGAGACATCTGGGTGAGAGAAAGCCAATGATCTTCTGCACACCGAACAAAGAAACTTACAGCCTTATATAGGCTTTAACATATGGTAGACACGCTGCCACACAGACTGGTTCAAACCAGCTTTCTTGGGGGGTCAGAGAATCCTCGGTTTTACAACTTTCCTGGTAAAGATAAAGAGTGAAGATGAGCTCCCAAACTGAGAGGCCCCTTGCTGGAATGTTCCTATATGTTTAGGAGACAACATACATGCAGTTTCACATAGGCATTTCAGACACTACAGCATATTTCAGACATTTTTTTTAATGATGTAATATAATGGGATTACCAAAAATTATATGTCTGGGTCTAGCCAGAGAGGGGTTCAGACTTCATGCCCTGAACCAGCTGATTTGTATTAGCTCAGATAGGTTGCAAGTCTCACCCAGACCGGTCTGTCACTTGTGTGAGTCTTGGCTGATTAAATTCAAGTTATTGATTTTTATTCCATTGTCGTTTGAATCCTTTTTGTGTAAAAGAACACACACATGCATCAGGGCTTAATTAAACTCCAACAAATCTGATGGAGTGCAGAAATACTGAAATGGAAGAAGTCAATGAAACGGCTGTATTTACAGGAACCCTGCAGCATGGATACAAATGTTTCCAGAGGAAATGCTCAACATGGACAATTTTGTTCAGAAGAAGAAAATGAATTTGATTTGTGCTGATCTGAAGACAGATTTATGAAATAACTGATTTCATCCACACAGTGTGCAGCATCAGAAGCTGCTGCTGGAAGTATACCTGGAAGACAGACATGCTTCTAGAAGAATGGTCAAAAATTCCCATAAACACTCCTAAAACTGTGGAAAGCCTTCCCAGAAGAGCTGAAGCTGTTACAGCAGCACAGCGTGGGCCCACATCATATTAAAGCCTCTGGATTAAGAATGAATGTTACTGAGGAGTCACGTGGGCACGCCGAACAAGATGGCAGCTGGTTAGGTGCTCTCCGTACACGACATGTAACTAGTTGACAAGACTGCATAAGAGGCTCCTTTTAAGTGTCATTCTCCTTTAGTGAGGTAGTATTATTGGTTTGTTGGCTTTTTTCTTAAGTAATTTAATCCTGCAATGGCCACCTTGAAGCACCCCAAGGGTACAGGCCACATAACTACCCGTAGCAGCCCTCCACAGGAGGAAGAACAGGGAGAAACACCTCCTCCTCCTAATCTGGCGAGTCTGTTTGCTGAAGTTGTCAAAATGTGTAATGTGCTACAAAATGTGGCTGTGGATGTTTCTACAATAAAGCAGACGATGTCGGAACTGAATACAGCAGTGGCAGCAATACAGGAAAGGCTAACGGAGACACGTATCTCCCGCTTGGAAGACACCTCGGAGCGGCTGCACACAGCAGATGGCGAGAGAAGTAAGCTGATGGAAGCTATGTGGGACCGCGTGCAAGTCCTCGAAAACCACAGTAAGAGGAATAATGTGAGATTTATTGGGTTGAAAGAGACTTTTGTTACTGATGGGACACTTTTGAGCCGTGTGCGGAAGATGCTGACCGAGGGGCTCGGAATTCGAGATGATGCCGAGTTTGAAATTGAGCGAGCCCATCGGGCCCTCGCGTTGCTTCCTGATCCTAACCAAGCCCCGAGGCCGGTGCTCATCCGGTTCCTGAGGCAGGCAGCGAGGGATAAAGTTATTGTGGGTACTAAGGAGAAACCCGGGTTTGTGTGGCGGGGCTGTAGGCTGTCAGTGTTTCCGAATATGACTACAGAGTTGGCGGAGAAGAGGAAGGCTTTCACAGCTGTGAAAAGAAAGCTGCAGGAGCGCAACGTTAAATACACCCTGTCATTTCCAGTGACACTGCGTGTGAGGTGGAAGGGCAAAAATGTAAACTTCAGCTCAGTGAAGGCAGCAGAGAAGTTTTTCAACGAGGAGAATCAAGAGGAGAATGAGCAGCAGGAGGAGATCCCAAATACAACCAACTGATGTGATTTCCAGGAGCCCCACAATGGATGCTGTGTTTGACTGTCGGAGGACGGATCCCCCGCCACCTGTCATCACAGAGGGAGCGACGCAGTGTTCCACGGACCTGATAAGGTCGTCTTTTCGTTTACGTGATGGGAATATACATCACCCATGTAAATTGCTTTTATTTTGGCTGGGTGCACTTAAAGTGTAAGTTTTTGTTTAGGGGACAGGGACACAGCAATATTTGTTTAAAACTGTGTGGTTACAGGCTTAAAACATGCATCAATTGGTAATCTGTAATGACTGGGAAATATATAAAATTTACATCCTGGAATATTATGGATGTGGAAATCCAACTAAAAGGCACAAAATACTGGCTTATTTAAGGGCAAATCAAGCAGACACAATATTTCTTCAGGAAACTCACCTAAATGAGGGGGAAGAGTCCAAGTTTAAAACAGGCTGGGTAGGAAATATTTTTCCCAGCTCTCATTCAACTGCTCACAATGGGGTAATTATAAAAAGAAATATTCAGTTTTCATTGATCAAACAAGTTAAAGACACAAATGGAAGAATGATTTGTGTCCAAGCACTGATAGCGGGGGTGAAGGTTACACTTTGTAATATATATGCACCAAATAAGGCGGACCCTCATTTCTTTCATAACATAAAGAGGGTACTGGGAGATATGGCAGGAGAAATAATATTAGCAGGAGATTTTAATGAAGTTATGGATCCTATTCTTGATAAGAGCACACCTAAAGGTTTACTCAGATCTAAAGGAAGAGATGCAGTCCATATGTTAAAGGAAGATGTGGGCTTAACTGATGTTTGGAGGCTAACTAATCTCTCTAAAAGAGAATACACATTTTATTCTCTTTTAGAGAGATTAGTTAGCCTCCAAACTGATGTTTGGAGGCTAACTAATCAATTGGCTAACTAAGAGGCTCAAGGTGGAGGGTGAATGTCTCGCTCTTACGGGACAAATCTTTAAAAGAACAGCTGGGGGAGGACCTAAGACATTACTTTGAAATAAACATTGGTAGCACAGAACATATTCAAACTGTTTGGGAGGCCTTTAAGGCATTTTTGAGGGGTAAACTTATAGCTTATTCTTCAAGGAGAAAAATGGAAAGTCTATATAAAATTCAAGAATTGGAAAAAGAAATCAAATGGAAAGAAAATAATCTGGCTAAGCATTACAGTGATTTACTCTATCGAGATATTTGTGGGCTTAAATTTCAATTAAATGAAATTTCTAATAAAAAAGTGGAATATTCCCTATTTAGGTTAAAAACTTCATTTTATGAGGGAGGGAAAAAAAACAGGGAGATTATTAGCAAGACAAGTTAAAAAGGAGGATTTCTTGAATATAATACCTGCTATTAAACAAGGAGATACTCTATTAACCTCGGCAAAAGATATAAACAGTGTGTTTAAACAATATTATGAAGTGTTATACACATCCACAGTGTCTGATGAGATAAACCAGTGAGACAGTGAAGTTTTTCTTTCTAAACTCAGTTTAATCAGGTTATCTCAGGAACATGCAGAAGGGTTGGAAGCACCAGTTACAGAGGTGGAAATTCTGGCGGGATAGCAAAGTTCAATGATTCGCCATGAATACAAAAATGGCTGTAACTCAAAGCCATCTTGTCCAATCTGGCTCAAACTTCAGTGGCTTGATAACCATCCTACCCTGAACACATTAATATGCATAACGTCCATAAATGTTAGAGCGCCACCTAGTGGCACCTGGAAATATAATAAAATAGCAAGTTTTTTGAGCAGCCCCAGAGCTACATTTTATCTACACATCTGAAAATGTATAAGCTCATGTAACATCCTAAGACGTACAAAAAAGTCTCTTGGACCTATACACCAAACCCTACAGGAAGTCGGCCATCTTCAATTGAAGGTGTCAATTTGTGCGATTTTCAGGCCTGCTATTTGAATCAATTCCTCCTAGGGCATTTCACCCACTGACACCAAAATGGCTCCAGATCATCTACACAAGTAGCCCATCGAAAGTTATTCATGGTTTTGTAGAATATTGAACGGTGTTGCCATGGCAACCCTCTGAAATTGGACTTTTTTCAATTTTTTTTTTTTTTTTTTTTTTTAGCCTGTCATGTCTGGTAGATCTTGCAAGCAGAACTGTGATCTGAATGCGTTGTTGTGCCAAACATATTTGCTATTTCAAGATGAGCTCTATAGGTTCTCAATAGGCTCTTCTTGTTGATGTTTTAACCCTTTATTTTATTTATCTGAGTTATTTTTCCACATACTATGTAACAGCCAGAGCTGACAGGCTGAAGAAGAGGAAAATAAAGAGAAGAAAAAGGGAGAGAGAAAGGGAGCAAAAAAAAAGGGGAAAGAGCACAAGTCTATTAATCAGATACTTCATCACTTTAACATATAAAAAAAATACTATCAATACTTGCAAAAATAAATTTGTGTGTGAAAAACAAAACTAACAAAGCATGTTACGCACACCAACAATTTTGTTGAGTTGTGATTGAGTGGGCGTTTGTGTCTGTGTCATGTTTGTGTCTGTGTCATGGAACGTACTTACCAATGAGGGCAAAACGCTGCAGCTCCACCCATCAGAAGCCAGAGGCAGGTACGGAAAGCCCCCGGAAACCCAGGCCACCAGCAGCCCACCAAGAGCCAGGAAGACCCCCGGCCACTCAGTCCAAAGACAACCGCACACCTACCCCAGCAGACGGGAGAGGGTGGTCTCAGACGGAGCCCCCCCAGTCGAGGAGCGAGGGCTCCAGGGAACCCAAGGCGATGAGAAGCCAGCCCCCCCCCAGCGGCCAGCCCCCTGCACTGGCCGGCGGCAGGGCTCCCGGGCCCACGGCACCCAAGGACCGCCCGACCCTCCACAGAGCCCCCCCCCACGCCGAAGAAGCCAACGCACTTTTTTCAATTTAAACCCCAGAAAGACTCTAAACATCAGCCCCAGGGCTGTGCTTTCTCCGTGTATCTGAAATTGTGCCTGCTGATGTAACATCCTAAAATCTACAAAAAAGTCTCTTGGACCGATAGCCGAAACCCAACAGGAAGTCAGCCACCTTCACATTAAAGTGTCATTTTTGCAGCATTTTTTTGAGTTTTTCAGGCCTTTTTGAATCAACTCCTTCTAGGGCATTTGACCCAATGAGACCAGTACACCAGCCTTTTTGTTTTGTTTTGTTTTGTTTTGTTTTGTTTTCTTTTCTTTTCTTTTCTTTTCTTTTCTTTTCTTTTCTTTTCTTTTCTTTTCTTTTGTTTTGTTTTTTTGTTTTGTTTTGTTTTTTTGTTTTGTTTTGTTTTGTTTTGGAAATTAAGTTTTGGAAATCAATAAAAAAAGACCTTAATAATAAAAAAGAATGGATGTTACTCAGGTTCGTGTGTGTGTGAAGGCAGACAAGTGAGTACTTCAGTCAGTACAGTGTAGTACTGTTTTGGAGAAAGTCACAAATAAGTGTTGGTTTAATGTTCACATGATCAGTTTGAGTTTCAAATTAAGAGCCAAAAGAGCTGATTTAGAGTTTCCAATGAGCTGCATGTTTTTGGATAATGGGAAAAACTGGAGAGCAAACAGCAGGTTTTTGATGCTGTAACAGGAATTTCCTATTTTTGAGTGTCAGTAAAGTAGCCTCTAACTAATCATCTAAAAATATGCAGGAAATGTCTTTAATTGAGTTTTTCCTTTAATTTGTCCAAATGAGTGAACAGAAGCAGCCTGAGGAGCCACTGCTGCAGGTGTTTCTGGGATGTCTGAATCTAAATGACATCTCAGGCTCAGCTGCTGAGACAGAGACAGTCAAAGAGGCGTCGCCAGCAACAGTGTGTCAGATGTTCCTGCTGCTCAGCTCTGAACTGGCCCCTGACCAATAACACTCATTCCATTGTAGAGAAACACTCAGACTGACTCTGAGAGTGAGAGCAGCTCAAAGCTGAGGGACAAACATGAAACAAAGTCACTGTGAGAACCAACTGGAACCAAACTGAGCTCCAACTAAAGTTTACAGAATCACATCATTCAAATATGAACCAACGTTTCAGTGCAGTGAACTCAGGAAAAGGAGAAAGGACGGATTTGGACTCATTTCTTTGGGAGCTCAGACTCGACTCTGGAGCGCCCCCTGCTGCGCCCCCGGCTCAATCGCAGCCACTTCCTGTTCAGTGGGATTGACCGGAAGTGGGATGGGTCTGCCGTTAAGCGCGCGGGTCTGTGCTCGCTGACTTCTTTGTGTGTTTGGAAAGCGTTGCAGCTTCATCCCGCAGCTTGTCATCTAAAGGTAAGCAGGAGCTAACTTTAATGTGAGTTCAGTTAATCTGGAGCTGAGCTCCTGAATGAGCTCTTCTGCTGCTCTCCTCGGTGTCTGTTCACTTTATTGTGAACACGCTGAGAGGAGAGTGAGAGAGTGTTTGGAGACAAACACCAGCTAATCATTAGCTCAGCATGCTGGGAGAAGGTGGAGCAGAAACTCTGTTTTTCTGCCTGCTCCAAACCTCTACAGCCTCATTTCTATTTGAAGGGAGAACAGGAAATGGATGAGAGCGATCTGCTGCAGTATCAGGGTCACAATAAACTTTATTGTCCAGCTGCTGTGATGAACACGTGAGAGGAAGTGAACTCCTAAAATGATGTGCAGAGAGCAGCTGGGCGGTGAGGAGAGAGAAAAGAGGAGCATAGAGATCCCAGCAGCAACACACAGGACAAAACACAAAGTGCAGGAGACAAAAAGCTAAAGACACGCAGCAGCGACCGCGCTCACTGCAGCTACATCGTTATGTACGGTTCAGTGTGTGCAGGAAAGGTGGGACTTCATGGTGCCTTTACGTGCACCTCGGAAACTGAACAATCTGTGCGATAAACGTCATGAAGTTTGTTTAAAATTCTTTTTAAATTTACCTTTGTTAACCCCTTAACTGGCGGCGCCAAGATCACAAAAAACGCCTGAAAAAGCATACCCAAATTAAATCAGCTGCTGTTCCTGAACTCTTTGGAGTACACACAAAAGTTTAGTGTCTTTGCGAAGCAGACAACCTATATTTTTCATTTATGTAGTCAAAAGCACTGTAACTGTAATGAGTATGTAGCTATTAAGTTTGGAACACAGAAAAAGTAGACAATTTTTGCCTCGCCTAGATTTTTCCTGAATGTTATCATGTAACTACACACTGAATATAGAAGGTATCGACTGGAAAATACATTGGAGCTGTAGAATGAAGTCTTTTTGTTGTGCATTTCGAATTTCATCAAGATAGCACAAAAGCCTATTGTTTTGTAAAGGTTTTTGTGCATTGATGCCCTGGCGTGGTCTCTCACGTGCCATTTGGAGACTCCGAGTGCCACATGTTAGCAGCCTTTGACATGCAAATTTTAAAGGGCTGTAACTCCTCAATGCTTCAACATACAGTCATAAATGAGGGCTCTAATCAAAGATACTACCCTGAGGAATCCTGTACTACACACAAAATTACTGAATAAATCATAAATAAAGCCATACTAATCTAATAAAATATGAATGACACTATTGTAGATTGTAAAAAAAATAGTCACAAAACAAATCACCATTTCTGTAAATGCTATTTTATTTTTCAGAGTAATGTAAAAAAAAAAACCACAGCACAGCAAACTGCAACTATTTACAATTATTCTGCTCTACCCCCACCCCCCCTCACATGGAATTTTCAATGTGCCACTGGTTATAGCAGTCTCTGTTTGGGACAAAGCACAATGGCTTGTCACATGTGGTGCACTGAACTGCAGTTTTCATACCACATACACGGCATTTTAGTCTTCCAGCAGTCTTGTGCCCAGTGATGAACTGTAGCCGGTGTTGTGAGCCACTTGGCTGAGATGGCTGATGATCAGAGGTTCCCCTAATTTGTAAAAGAAGGAAAATGTCAGGCCTTCATGCACCAAAAACCCAGTCATTTTTCAGTGATTCCCTTACACACACAAATAAATACATTGTATATCAAAAAAAGTTACAATAAATGCAGACAGTGCATACACACATAAAATAAAAACCACACAATCCTCCCAGTAGTCCTTGTGTGATACAAAATGTACAACCTCCTCCCATACAATAACCCCCACCCCCAACTTGTAAAACTTTAGACACTTACTGGTCATCTCCATCGGAAAACAAATCTTCTTCTGATGTTGGATCATCAGTTGAACCCGAAAAGTCTGATGCTGAAACGTCGCTCTGTCTCCGTGTGAGCAATTCCATTTCAAGTGCCATTTCGCAAAACTCCAAAACAACGATGCGATCACGACGAATCTCAAATGAAGCTCTGAGACGCTGTCCACCTCACCTTGCCCTTTTATCGGGTGATGCTGACGTAATAGAGAAGCCCGCGAAACCCCTAATCGATACTTACAGTACACCTTTCCCTACCCCCAAACACCTGGCACATTTCAATATGTAAATCACACCACTATACAGCGCCCACGCAAACACACAGTATAAGTGGCGCCACAGCGGCGCACGGTTATATTTTCTGTGTAATGGTGCATGCCAAGCTCAGCATTACATACATATTTACATCAGAACGGCATATAATACGAGGACGAGCTGAGAATAAAAACTTACCTTCTGCCTTCTGAGTAACAGGTGTTCATTTGCAGCGATAAAACTGGTCAAATCAGCGACGACATTCTCTAATACAAAATAATCCACTCTCGTGAGTCATTTAGTCACTTCGTATAATAAATGTAGTCTGTTTTTGATGCATTCTGACAATCCGTTGCCGAGAGAAAACATTGTAAATACTGTTTATGCACGTCAGCGCATAGACTCCTACTTCCTGTTTGGTTTACGCATGGAGGACGCAGCAATAACGCACTGAATACGCAGGGAGTTTATGCCTTCATGTGAAAACACACCCCATAGTGCCATATACCCACGTGTCGGGAATTTTATTGGCTATCCATCTGTGGTTTTAGATTTCAGGTTAGAGTTGACCAATAAGAACGATTGGAGAACATTTGGGGGCATGTCCTTAAATGTCACATGACGCTCTCTGGATATTATTGGCTCTGGAAAATCCATTTCATAACATGATTGGCTAAATGAGGTGTCAATCGAATTCTGAGGGTCTAGTCTGTCATATAAAAGCATCATGAGGGCGAACGGCAGCGTTACTGTGACGCTATGAGGCTTCAAAGTCGGAAATCGCTACAGAGGGCCCGGGGGCGGGCCCTTGCCAGTTAACAGGTTAACAGAAACACACCTCTAGTCACTTTATCATTCCTTTTGATGCATCCTTTTAAATGTTTCAGTACAAACATTGTAACAATAAAATAGGTTGTAGAAGTATACGTTTTATATTTATTTATAGTCTAATTATAGTTACATTTCTAGAAAGGCACAAGTCAGGTTATGGTGTAGAGTTTCAGTACGGTTTGTAGTTACCATATACCTACAGTACAAATTTAACACAGCAGTGTGTATCCATTGTTAAGCATGTGTATTGTTTGTGTAGCTGTTGGCCCTTTTCCATTAGTGCCTACTCTGCTCGGTTTTTAGGGTTTTCCATCAGATGGTAGTACCTGGTATCAGGTAGTTTTTCAGCACCTACTCAGCCAGGGTTCCAGTTGGTTTAGTTCAGCTGAAGATGTGATGTCAGTAGACTGCATGTCAGGCAGTGATGTCACTAGATGAGTCATGAGAGCGACTCTTTAACAAGAATCAAAACCAAGGGAGCAACAAGGGAATTGGCTCCACACTAACCAACACAGACTTTTTTGTGCTCGGTGGCTGAAGTCACCTTTGTGTTGGTGTCACACACAAATGAATCACAGGACTTTCAGGCTGCTTTGCTGACGCGGTACTCAAATGTAAGCGACAATGAACAATACCAAGTCAAACTGAATTGTGCGGTGTAGATTGTTGTGGCAAAGAATGAAGCAGAACAGGGGGAGCTACTCGGCTGTGGTGTCTCCAGTTGTCTTTGTTCCCAGCAGAGTAGAATCCAAAGCTCACTCTCAGCTCTCCTTCCAGGAACGATGATGCTGATTTTCTGTTGTTTTTCACTTTGTGCTTCAAGTCTCATGAGGTTCAAATGGGGCACCAAACTGCAGTTTCTCAGCAGTGGAGGTGCAGCCGTGCAGTTTCTCAGCAACTGGAGACATTTAGTCTGAGTGGATCTGAACTTTCCTTCTTGATGGTTTCCATCTTGCTTTGACTGCAGCTGTAACAACACTGATTCCAGCAGGATGTGTACAAAACATTTTGACAGACAGACAAAGCTGGACAGCTTTTGTTCTGAGGGTTTGGAAAGAGTCTGTCTCTGTGTGTGTCTGCATTCACTTTGTTCCTCTAAGGCCTCGTTCCCAACAGGGTTCCGGTGCCGGTGCCTTTATTTGAATCGTTAGGCGGGTTTTCCACCGTGGAAGTACTCGGTGCTCGGCCGAAAAACGGGTTCGACTCCGGCCCCACAAACTAGCTGGTCTGTAACCAAGAACCCATGACGAAAGCGGCAGAAGGGCGTGACTCTACCATCTCAACATCAAGTTTTCTACCATATTACATGTGTATTACATGAGAAAAGCAAAGCGATTTTTTATGGTTGTGAATTAGGTTTGGCTCTAAAGGCTGAACTTGCTGCTTTGTATCAGTTCATATCACAGATAAAAAGACACAAAGTGCGTACTCGTCATCTTGCTCTAATCGCTGTCTGTGTTTCCCTCTGTGCTGCACACAGATGCTGCAGTAGTTTGGTTTGGACCGTAAAACGTATTTGCAGCACAAGAAAGAGGAGCGTGTTCTCCCACGTTTGTGCGCTTCGGTTTCTGTGTCCAGACGAGGACCCGCCCACACTCATACATAAAGGAGCAGTTCACAGAAACGCGGTGGGAACGCGGGCCCGTTCTTAAGCGTTTCGCCGCTTCATTGGGAACAGCACGAGCACTGGCACACGAACCAGCTCCTCAGCGGTGGGAAAATAGCATCAGAGATGTCAGCACATGAACAGGGACTCCAACCACAAACCTGTGGGTTACTAGTCGGCTGTTCAGACCTTCTGTCTTTGTTTCAAACTAGTTTCCCACCTACAGTTTCTAGATGCCCACCCTAACATAGCCGGCCAGAACTGGCCGTATCCCACAAAAGTGTATAAATGCAAATCCAGCCTTAAAGGGCTCATTTCCCCAAACAGTGCAGTGTGGTAGCTTCTAATAAAGATCTGTTCTCCTGCAGCTGATTATCAGGAGGAGGAGAGTCTGACGGAGCAGCAGAGGAACATTTTCAGCCTCTACAGAGGAAACAATGAGTTCAACACAGCAGGTGAGAAAAATATCAGTGTTACACTATTATTGAAACTGTGTGACTTCATCAGCTGCTGTTGGTTTGTTTTATTATGGTCCCAATTAGCACTGAAGTTACAACAAGACAAAATAAAAAGGTCACATTTTAACAGGACACTGAAACAAAGACATTAATAATCAAGATTCAGATCAAACCCACAATTTATCATACAATACATCATTTTCATTGAGCAGTATTTGATCTGTAATGTATTTGGAAATGCTGTACCAGTAGCTGTTGACGTTGCTGTTGTGGTGATCCCCAGAGTCTCTCATCCCGTGGTTCAACACACTCCAACTCCACTGTGTTGGACTGCAGCTGGTGGCAGTAGTCCTTGTTCTGCTCTGAAGATCTGCTTCAAGCTTTAGGGTCACTCTAAGCAGAAGCTGCAGAAGGTGGAGAGCTGCTTCATGTGCTGCTACACCAAACTCACAGAGGCTGCAGAGCAGAACAACAACTACCATCACAAACTGCAGTTCAACACTGTGGGGTTTGTCTGTCAGTGTGATCAGAAACTCAGTGAGAGAGAGCTCATATTTGCTTTGTTATTTATGAGAAAATATATGCATACAGTACTTGAAAAGTGTGTGTTTGCTGTCCTTTTATGGCATTCATGTGGCCTGCAGTAGTCCTGTGAGGAATCTTGGATTCATCTTTGACCAGGATGTGTCTGTTAGCTCACAGATAAAACAAGTTTCCAGGATGGCTTTCATCCATTTGCAGTGTTGTCCCATCCTTTGGCATTTTGAAGCTGGACTGTTATGATTCTTTATAACCAGGATGTCCAATTAATGCTTTGAATTCATTTTACATAAATTTAAGTTTCCTCTTTTTTTTTCACCAGTAGGTGGAGGTAATAGACCTAGTAGATCTTTGGAGGCTCCAAAAAAATTCTAATATTAATGGAGTTTGAAGTTTGTTCCACAACTGCATTTCACTCACTGCCTCTGTTTTTTATCTCTGTCACTGCAGGACCAACATGGAGCGAGAAGTCAGCGCTCTCAGGAGGCTGACAAACCTCACAGAGGGAAGGGAGGAAAAAAATACACCTGTGATCAGTGTGGGAAGGATTTTACTAGTAAGGGTTCATTAAAAAATCATCAAGTCATCCACACTGGAGAGAAGCACTTCAGCTGTGACTTGTGTGGAAAGTCTTTTACCCTGGCTGGAAACTTAAAAATGCACCAACTTATCCACACTGGAGAGAAGCCGTTCAGCTGTGACTTGTGTGGAAAGTCTTTTACCCTGGCTGGACACTTAAAAACGCACCAACTCATCCACAGTGGAGAGAAGCCGTTCATCTGTGACTTGTGTGGAAAGTCTTTTGCCCTGGCTGGAAATTTAAAAGGACACCAACTCATCCACAGTGGAGAGAAGCCGTACAGCTGTGACTTGTGTGGAAAGTCTTTTACCCAGGCTGGAAACTTAAAAATGCACCAACTTATCCACACTGGAGAGAAGCCGTTCAGCTGTGACTTGTGTGGAAAGTCTTTTACCCAGGCTGGAAACTTAAAAATGCACCAACTTATCCACACTGGAGAGAAGCCGTTCAGCTGTGACTTGTGTGGAAAGTCTTTTACCCAGGCTGGAAACTTAAAAATGCACCAACTTATCCACAGTGGAGAGAAGCCGTACAGCTGTGACTTGTGTGGAAAGTCTTTTACCCTGGCTGGACACTTAAAAACGCACCAACTCATCCACAGTGGAGAGAAGCCGTTCAACTGTGACTTGTGTGGAAAGTCTTTTGCCCTGGCTGGAAATTTAAAAGGACACCAACTCATCCACAGTGGAGAGAAGCCGTACAGCTGTGACTTGTGTGGAAAGTCTTTTACCCAGGCTGGAAACTTAAAAATGCACCAACTTATCCACACTGGAGAGAAGCCGTACAGCTGTGATCAGTGTGGCAGAGCTTTTAATCGCAGTAGCCACTTAATGAGTCATCAAGTTACCCACTCTGGAATTAAGGCATACAGCTGTGACTATTGTGGAAAAACTTTCAGTCAGCTAGGGAGCAGAAATGCACACCTACGCATTCACACTGGACATGATGTGTACAGCTGTGATCAGTGTGGGAAAAAGTGTGGAACAGATGCACAGTTACAACGCCACATGTTTACCCACACTGAGGAGAGACCTCATAAATGTGACCTGTGTGATAAGACTTTTAAAACTCCACAGCACCTGAGATCACACCAACAGATCCACAGCAGAAAGAGACTCTACAAGTGCAGTTACTGTGAGGTATGTGTTTTTATTTTGATCTTGTAACTTTAGCCTGACTGTTGGGAACAACTGTTCAGTTATGATTTTTGCTTCTATGATCAAAAGAAACAAAATTATTACTTTTTGTAGTGACAAACATTTATATCACTGTATTATTTATGATACACCAGTTTCCTGGTATATCATGGTATTATTATTTCTGCATATATGGGTCTTTATGTTGGTTTACAGTGGCTCCTTTTTCAGTCAGGTGTATAAAGAATAAAAATAATTTTATTCTCATAAAAAATAATAAAATACAACCATAGAACAAATGATCAAAACATTTCTGTTTAATTCTTTGCTTTGAAGCCCAAATTCTTCTCTCTGCAGGTAAAAACACCTGTAAGCTTTGTTAGCACAGAGTAAACAGAGCCAAACTACAAACAGTTTAAATATTTGTCACAGGGAGTCGGTCCTTAACAGGCTGCCTGCTCTGCTGTTTGCTTGTGATGCCACTTTTTGTCGTATATTTGGCTCATTTACGTTAATGTTTCCACTGGAGAGCTGGAAGTGGGCCTTTAAAAGAGTCTCATCTTCCTCTCATGTCCTCTCTTTTTTCCACCGTTCTCCAGCTCACAGAGTCAAAGTGTGACTTGTTTGAAGGCTGCAGGAGAAAGTCTGTATGAAATGAGCCGTATGAAAAATGAACAGACACAGCTGTGTCCAAAATCACTCACTGCTCACTTATAATGAGTCCCACAGTGTGTTGTGGTCTATGAACGCAGTCTGGATAGTATGATGGTGGTATATAGTATTTCATTAGCAGTATTGCAGTATTACTGTGGTATTCTGGTACTATATAAAGATTATAGTGTTAGACTGATATTCTTGCACATTTACAGTGGTGGTAATGTAGTACTACAATTTTATTGTAGTATTACATTAGTATTATAGAGTGACATTATTATTGTGCCACTACAACATTAAGGTTATTACAGTTTTAAATGAGTATTAGTGTAGTATTATGGTGGTAGTATTGTAGTTATTGTATCCCAGTAAGCTGAGTGTTGTAATGTAAACAGTAAAATGTAATTGGACGTTGGCAGAGATGCTCTTTATTCCAGGCGACGTACAGGATAAAAATGTTGAAGGAATTCCCTGACTTACACTGTCTTTGTGTCTTTGTTTAGAAGCAGAGCCACACAGATGGATCCAGTTCTCAACCCTGTCATCACTGTGGTGGTGGGAAAGCGTTTCGCTGTGACCTTTGTGGGAAAACTTTCAGTCATCAAGTGAGCCTAAAAATACATCAGCGTAGACACACTGGACACAAACTGAAGGACTGCAAAGAATGTGGGAGAAGCTTCACCACAACAGGTGCAATAAAACGTCATGAACTCATCCACAGTGGGGTTAAAAAGCACCTCTGTGACCAGTCTGGGTCATCCTTTATCTCTGCAGGTGTCCTTAAAGCGCATAAACGAGTCCACACAGGAGAGAAACCATACAAGTGCAGACACTGTGACAAAAGCTTCTTACGATCAGGTCATCGTAACCTTCATGAAAGTACACACACTGAACACACTGAAGTGAACTACAGCTGTGACCAGTGTGACAAGAGCTTCAGGAATCTCACTTCATACTCCCAACACAAACGATCCCACGCTGCAAAGAAACTGTTTCACTGTTACCAATGTGCAAAAACATTCACTTCATTATCTGCTCTGTGCAAACATCAGCGTGATCATGCAGGCCTGAAATCATTCCCATCATTGGATCACAATGAATCTGCAGAAACACACAAAGATCCTCTTCTGGTCAATCTTAAAAACCTTGAGATCCGGCTCCACAGAATTCCGATGGAATCTCCTGTAAAGATCTGATGAGGGAGCTGTGAAAGAAAATGTTACCATAGTTACATTTTTTCTAGAAAGTAGTAGCTTGAAGTTATTTTTACCTTCAACTGTATCTAGTTTTAGTATTTGTATTATAAAGTTATCTTACATGTTAGTTTGTACTGATTCTGTTTTATCTTCATGTTGTTGCTGTTTTATTGTTTGTGTTGTAAATCTTACAAAGGTTAAATAAAAATATTTAAAAATGTTAAAGAAACGGTTTAATAATGAATCATTTGAGCCATGATGTCACTTCCAATCCAAATTTATTTATAAAGCACATTTAAAACAACAAGGTTGACCAAAGTGATGGACGTGAAAAAAGGATAACACAATAAAATAAATATAACACACACACAACAATAAATAAGAAATCACAAAAATGTAAAAAGAAATCTAGTTTTAGGAACACTGAGGAGGAGCAGGTCACTTGATCTCAGTGACCCTCAGGGGTCATAAGGTGTTAGTTCAGCCAGATATGATGGAGCCAACCCATTAAGAGATTTAAAAACATACAATAAAATCTTAAAATGAATCCTAAAACACAGGAAGCCAGTGAAGGGAGCCCAGAACAGAGGAGAGATGTTCTGTTTTACAAGTTCTGGTAAGAAGGCTGTATTTCAGAGTAAAGACTGAAGTGCCAAATGGAAACATGTTTGCAGTCAGATGAACTGTTTTCAGTGGCCTCAGGTTTATCAGAGGAGGAGACTTGGCTGCTCTCCACTCACACTGAACAGGCTTCCTGCAGCTTATTAAAAACTCTGACATTAACATGAAGAAAAATAAGGCCTTAAAATGTTTCATGTTTCCAGATATTTGCTGGTTATTTCAATTATATTGAAATAATTTGTTAAAGTTGTGGTTTTAATGCTGGTTTTGGTTTTACTTGCTCAGAGTTGTTCCTTTATTATCAGCTTCTCTTTAATCAGCACTGACTGCCACTTTATTAGGTCCTCAGAGATTTTGGTCCATATTGACAGCATCACACAGTTGCTGCAGATTTGTTGGCTGCGTATCCATGATGAGACTCTCCCGTTCCTCCACATCCCAAAGGTGCTCTGTTGGATTGAGATCTGGTGACTGTGGAGGCCATTTGACTGCAGTGAACTCAGAGTCAGGTTCAGTAAAGCAGTTTGAGATGATCTGAGCTTTGTGACATGGTGTGTTATCCTGCTGGAAGCAGCATCAGAAGATGGTACGCTGTGGTCATAAAGGGATGGACATGGTCACCAACAACACTCAGGTAGTAAAATGGACTCCCCCTATATCTCTGACAGAATTTCCTGGTCTCCCTTGGCCCTGCCTGTGCCATCCCATTGATAAATATTTTGGAAACAGCCCTGGGAAAAAGCTCTCATTGATCAGTCCAAAGGAGCATCCACACAGAGGAACTAGGAGTCATCATCAAAGTGTCAATCAATGAACAGATGATGGATCAATAACTGATAGATAGATAGATAGATAGATAGTGTTTTATTTGTCACATGCACAGTTATACACAGTACAATGCACAGTGAAATGTATTTTGTACCTGCAACCATATATACACACACATATAAATAAGAAGAAGAATAAAAATTTAAAAAAAGTAATTCACACTATACACTATACTTTATATACTATACACTATACACACTTTTATAAATTATAATATTTACATTGTGCAATAATGGTCCAGTTAGGGCTCAGAGTTGAGCAGACGGATGGCTTGTGGGTAAAAACTCTTCTTCAACCTTTCAGTCTTAGCCCTCAGGCAGTGGTAACGCCGGCCTGATGGGAGCAGGGAGAAGAGAGAGTGTCCGGGGTGGCTGGGCTGTTTTAGGATCTTCATGGCCCTCAGCCTGCACTGCTTGGTGTAAATATCCTGCAGGTTGGGGAGGGTGGTTCTGATGGTCCGTTCAGCTGAACGAACCACCCTTTTTAGGGCCATGAAGTCCTGCTTGGTGCAGTTTCCCATCCCATAACTGCAGCTGGATTGTGTTTGTTCTCTCCATCAGATTCCTGTCGACTCACAATCGACACAAACACAGTACACACAAACCTACAACTGTGTGACAACAACAGGAAGGTGACACATGTGGAGGAGGTTCAGTCATATCCTGATCATCCAGAGAGATTTGATGGTTTTTATCAGCTGCTGTGTAGAAATGGTCTGACTGGTTGCTGTTACTGGGAGGTCGAGTGGAGAGGAGACGTTTCTATATCAGTGAGTTACAGAAGAATCAGAAGGAAAGGAGGCAGTGAAGACTGTTTGTTTGGAGGGAAAAAAAAACTGTGGATAAACCTGCAGTTTTTCAAGGAGACCAGCATGTGAGACAAGCTGCTGCTGCTCTGCTTTCACTGCTCTCAGATCAGCTGGAAGTTGGAACAACTGCAGAGACCTCAAACAGTCAGAGTGGCCTCATCTCTGTTCACTCCAATGGAGCTTTGTTTTTAAAATATCAGCTAAATATAATATAGAAATAATTGTGTGTGTGAGCTCAGGAGGATTCAGCCTGAAGACTCTGCAGTGAGACAGCACCCTGACCCTGAGACTCTCCCTGACAGCTTCAAGCTGCTGATTTTTAATAAAGCCAACATTACGCTTCCCAGTGCTCCGATCTTTGTAAGGAAAAGAAAAGGTCAAAGGTGGAGCTTGAATAGGATTCATTTCCATATTTGCTGCTGTTCGAATCCATAGCTGAGATTGTTGTTTGTAAATGAAGCCAAACATTTGTCTCCTCCTGGTGTCGGTGGGATAACTGCTGACTGCTGACTCCTGAGGGAACATTTAGCATCTTTAGTGAGTTTAGTGGAAATGTGCCTCACAAAGATGACATGCTGCTAATGAGAATTCAAATGCAGCTCTGATAGAAACACTCTCACTTTGTCTAATGTGAGAAACAGCTTCAAGTTCCTGAAGAAGAAATGATGATGTGGGAAATAATCAGCTGCAGTTTGTTCCATCGGCTCATTGCAGGGACGCTGCAGATGCAGAGACTCTGTCACAGCCCGTCAAACGGTCGTGACCTTTGACCCATCGATTTGTGTTCCAGGTCACACATTTGGTGTCCGTGATTGTTGTGAGCAGCAGATCCTCAGTCAGATCAGAAAGTATTTAATGTCAGATGGAGGAAGCAGAGCTCTCAGCCTGAGACTGCATGAACATGAGAACAAACAGCCTGCAGTGCAGGAAGGCAGATGGAGGAAAGGCAGTGGATGAGGTGCGGTCCCACTACTGAAACTCACATCAGTGATCTCTGATTCAAACATGTCGTCTGCTGACGTTCAGTCATTCAAACAACTTGGTTAAGGTCGGCATTAAAGCTGCCGGCTCAGGTTTAGAAAGAAGATCACGGTTTGGATTCAAACACAACGCTCAGCCTTTGTTTGCTTGGTTGCCATGGTCACGCCTTCTTCCTGTTGAAGTGCATCACTTATAAATTTGTGCTCGCTGACATGAACAAAGTGCGACAGGTTGTGTCCAAGAACACAAACAGAGACTGCTTTGACACTTTGACTGTTTGACTGTGTGGCGTCAGACTGGGCTGTGTGTCAGATACACTCCTCTTCATCTGTGTGACACTCTGACAGACACACAATCCAACATGACCTTTGATGTGTGTGAGTGTCACTCTAAGGTGAGTGTGTCCCTTCATGGCTCTGCCTTTAGCAGCAGTGCATTAATGATGCAGCTGCTTCACTTTAGATCCTGTTGCTGCTTTTTAGAGCCAAACTGCTCGGACACGCTTCAGGAAAAACAGCTCAGAGAGAAGAAATGTCCAAAGACTTTTTGTGCATTTCAACAACCAAACTTGTGGCTGTGACTCAAACAAAGTTGTGTTGCTAAAAGGTGAACAAAGACTCGTGTACATTTGCACCTTTGTTAGACAGATGAGCAGAGTCGGGGATCACGGGGCCCTTATCTACTCCACTAACAGGCCCACTCATGATGGACGACAGCAAAATGTCTCAGTGTGACCACAAAGCCTTCAAATCACTTTGCTTTACAAACACAACATTTACACACACTCACATCCACTCAGTCACAATAATCTTTGTGTTAATAATTACACTGCTACTACTACTATTTAAGGAGCACATTCAGTCCTATCATTTCATTTGGATCATAGCGGGAGGATTAGATTTAAAAACTAAACGTCAGCAAATGTAGAAATACAGCACTGTGCAAAAGTCCTGAGCCACCCTTCATTCCTCTCCAATGCAAGTGTTGGAGTATGAATGTGTGTGAATGTTAGACAATAGAAGCACTTAGCTTAGTTATATATGGAAGTGCTTGTATGAATGGGTGTGAATGGGTAAATGTAAACATGTTACTTTGAGTGCTCAGATGGAAAAGAGTCTATAAGAACTATTTAGAAAGGAAAGTTTGAAGCTGATCTTAAAAATAGAGAGGGTGTCTGTCTCCTGAATCCAAACTGCTTCCACAGAGGAGGGGCCTGAAAGCTGAAGCTCCGCCTCCCAGTCAGGAAACTGAAACACGTGTTTGTTTTGTTGCTCCTACAATTCTGTGAGCTGTGCTCTTCAACAACATTTGCTGCTCCAACAACTGAGCACACATTTAGCTTGTGTGATGTTTGCAGAGTAAGAATGGAGAAATGGAAGAGATGGAGCTCAACACTGAACTATTTCATAGCTTTCAGACTGTTTGCTCAGGTGTCCCACAGCACTTACAGGCTGCTAATATCTGAATATTTGTGCAGGACTTTGTGTAACATACAGGTGTGAGACTGGAGCTGCAGACACAGGATGAAAGACAGCAGCCAGAAGCAGCACCTGTCACTGTTGTCTAATCAGTGTGTGAGTCTTTAAGTCCTCCTCCAGCTTAAAGACAACATCCAGGTGAGGTGGATCAGTGGATACACCTGTCAGCGCTTTATCCTGGCTGCACCCTGGGTGGTTCTCCGCTCCATCAGAGTTGTGTCCAACATTTGAACGAGATCAGAGCTGCAGCAGCAGCATGAAGGCAGGGTGCAGTCTAAACTCTGCTTTATGAATATGAACATACGCTCTGACATCAATCATCAGCCCGCTTTATGAAGACAAACTTACAGGAAGTTCAGAAGAAGAAGAACTTTATTGATCCCAAAGGGAAGTTCATGTGTCTGAAGCTCAGCTGCTGTTTGTATGAGCAGTGAAAAGCCTGACGGCTGTGGGTACCAATGATTTCCTGGATCTCTGCGTTTCACAGCAGAGAGAGAGAGAGGAGGCTTCCAGCACTGATGCTGAAGCGGCTGATCATATTAAGCTCTGCTCACAAACATTGATGTCTCAGAAAGAAGCACAGCTGCTCACATTTGTCATTAAAGTTGGATTTCAGAGAAGTGTGAGCTTCACATTGTGTCTCTGATCTCAGAGTTTGATGAGACTGTTTCCTTCCTCTGCCCTGTGACAGCTGGGAGAAAGTCTCATGATCATTGGAGCTCAGCAGACTTCAGTCAGATCTGAGCTAAACAGTGGATACAGGCTGAAACTGGATCCCAGCTTCATCTGTGCATCCTCACAAACAGACAGCTGCTGTTTAAAAACAGCTGCACACACACATCACTGCTCCATGTGCTTTTTGGAAACACTTCCAGATCAGAGTGAAGCAGCCCAGTCTCATAATGAGCTCACTAAAATGTGTCTGTATGAGATCTCTATGAGAGAAGAGAGAAGAGCAAAGATGATGTCCAAGGAAACAGGAAGAAAGAACTAAACTAAAGCTTTGGAAACAAGGCTGCAGGTGCTCCTCAAAATAGAAACCAGAGCTCAGCTGTTATCCTCTACACAACCTAGCATGCAGTAATATGACACAGCTCCAAACAGCACACATTTCAGAGCTTTCTATGTCTCTGACCATTTCACTTCCATCATCCATTTAACTCAGGGAGGTCAAAGGTCAGCTTGGTGCAGGCTGCTGAGTTTAGGAGGATGAGCATTTGCTCCTCTGCTGTCATTGGCTCAATGATGTGCTTCTCTCTGTGGCTGGGCTGTATCTGGGCTTATGTCATACCTATCTCCTTTCAGGCTCAGTGAGGTTCTCGGGGAACCCGCCGTGTTTAGGTGGCCGTGAATGTGGGTGGGAGAACGTCTGTGGCTGTGCAGGCTGCTGCTTTGTTGCTGCTCTCTTTACCCCACTGCTTTGGAGGGTGGAAATACCCCCTCCAAACAAGATGGCGCCGGTGAGGTCAGCAGCCGTCATACCTGCTCCTACGCTTTGTCTGTATATACTAGCTTTAGCTTTAATTTTTGACGTTATAATTCCGCCTGCTCTGTGTCATATCACGTATGACAGACAGACCCTTTTTAATATCAGAATACAGCACTCTGGCTGTATTCTGACACCTTTTTCTTCTGACCCAGGAGATCCTGCGCCAGTGGGCCAGCTCAAACAAATGAAGGCGCGGAGCACCCAGGTCACGGACAGGGCCCCGAGGGAAAAGAGCCGGCGTAAGAGAGAGGCTGAGGCGTAGAGCGCACCAAACGCCATTGCCGAGCATCCTGTTGGCTAATGTCCAGTCACTGGATAACAAGCTGGACGAAATCAGGGCCAGGATACAGTTTCAGAGGGACATAAGGGACTGCAACATCATCTGTCTCACGGAGACATGGCTGACCCCCCCTCATACCGGACCACGCCGTACAGCCGGCGGAGTTCTTCACTGTTCATCGCATTGACAGAACGAGTGAGTCTGGAAAATCAAGAGGAGGAGGTGTGTGCCTAATGATTAATAACAACTGGTGTGACAGTAGGAATGTCGTCCCTCTGAAACAATCATGTTCGCCTAACCTGGAGCTCCTAACCCTGAAATGCCGCCCCCACTACCTGCCCCGCGAGTTCACTTCGGTCATCTTCAGCGCCGTCTATATTCCACCTCAGGCGGACACAAACACTGCACTATCCGAGCTACATGAGGCGATTTCCACCTATCAGGCTAACCAGCGTGATGCGGCTCTCATCGTAGCCGGGGACTTTAACAGTGCAAACTTGAAAAAGCTGATACCGGAATTGATTCATCACATCGACTGCCCCACCAGAGGAGAGAGGACCCTAGACCACTGCTATTCTCCATTCAAAGAGGGCTACAAAGCAAAGCCTCTTCCTGCTTTTGGGAAGTCTGACCACACCTCTGTCTTTCTCATGCCGAAATACAAACAACGGCTCAGGCAGGAACCCCCTGCTGTGAGAGAAGTGACACGGTGGTCTGATCAAACAGAGGCCGCTCTGCAGGGTGCGTTGGATTCAACCGACTGGGACATGTTTCGCAGCAGCGCGGGCGGAGACATCAAGGAGTTTACGAAAACGTTTCTGGGATTTATTGGGAAAGTTGTTGATGACACTTCACTTAGGAGGACCATCAGGACCTTTCCCAACCAGAAGCCATGGGTGGATAAATCTGTCCGGGACGCTCTGAGGTCCCGCACCGTTGCCTACAACTCCGGCCTCGCCTCTGGGAACATGGAGTACTACAAGGTTGCATCATACAACGTCCGCAGAGCGGTGAAAGAGGCTAAACATCGCTACGGCCGCAGACTGGAACAGCAACTACAACAGTCTGACTCCAGGGGACTGTGGCAGGGACTATGCACCATCACGGACTACAAAGCACCACACACACCCCGGTGAGTGCCGATGCTTCTCTGGCTGATGAACTCAACAACTTCTTTGCGCGCTTCGAGTTGGGAAGCCGACAGCCCGCTGCGCTCCTGGCTGGAGGGGCGGAGACACTCACTGTGACGGAGCGCGACATGAGGAGGGCGTTTAGATGTGTAAACACCAGGAAAGCTGCTGGACCAGACGGTATTAGTGGACGTGTCCTTAAGACCTGCGCTGACCAGCTGGCACCTGTGTTTACACTAATATTCAACCTCTCACTGAAACTGTGTGTGATTCCCACCTGCTTTAAAAAGTCCATCATAGTCCCTGTCCCAAAGAAACCACACCCCAGCAGCCCCAATGACTTCAGGCCCATAGCGCTCACCTCTGTGGTGATGAAATATTTTGAGAGACTCATCAAGACATTCATCACTTCCTCACTGCCCACCACCGTCGACCCACTACAGTTCGCATACCGGCCAGACAGATCCACAGACGATGCCATATCCTTCCTCCTCCACAAGACCCTTTCACACATAGACACCGGTAAGGGGAACTATGTGAGAGTGCTGTTTGTAGATTACAGCTCAGCATTCAACACCATAGTTCCCTCCAGGCTGGTCTCTAAGCTGCTGGACCTGGGCCTGGGCCCATCACTGTGCAGGTGGGTTCACAGCTTCCTGACCAGCAGACCACAGGTGGTACGTTTGGTTCACCTCACCTCATCCTCCCTCACCCTCAACACTGGATCCCCCCAGGGCTGTGTGCTCAGCCCTCTGCTGTACTCACTGTACACCCATGACTGCGAGGCCACGTCAGAGTCCAACGTCATCATCAAGTTTGCTGACGACACTGCTGTTGTGGGACTAATCTCCCACAATCAGGAGACACCCTACAGGAGAGAGGTCTCCCGCCTGGAGAACTGGTGCCAGGAGAACCACCTCCTGCTCAACGTCAGCAAAACAAAGGAACTGATCGTGGACTTCAGCAGGAAGCAGCAGAGGGACTACCATCCACTTGTCATCAGTGGTGCTGAGGTGGCGCTGAGAGACTTCAAGCTTCCACTCAAGGTGCTCAGGAACTTTTACACCTGCACCATCGAGAGCATCATGCGTGGGAGCATCACCACCTGGATGGGAAACTGCACTAAGCAGGACTTCATGGCTCTAAATAGGGTGGTTCGTTCAGCTGAACAGACCATCAGAACCACCCTCCCCAACCTGCAGGACATTTACACATGGCAATGCAGGCTGAGGGCCATGAAGATCCTAAAACAGCCCAGCCACCCCGGACACTCTCTCTTCTCCCTGCTCCCATCAGGCCGGCGTTACCGCTGCCTGAGGACTAAGACTGAAAGGCTGAAGAAGAGTTTTTACCCACAAGCCATCCGTCTGCTCAACTCTGAGCCCTAACTGGACCATTATTGCACAATGTAAATATTATAATTTATAAAAGTGTGTATAGTGTATAGTATATAGAGTATAGTGTATAGTGTGAATTACTTATTTTTATTTTTATTCTTATTTATATGTGTGTGTATATATGGTTGCATGTACAAAATACATTTCACTGTGCATTGTACTGTGTATAACTGTGCATGTGACAAATAAACACTATCTATCTATCTGTCTACTTGTTAGCTTTGGCTACTTAGGTAATGGGACAGGGGGGGTGTCACCCATTAAACTTTAAGCTCCACTTTAATGGCGAGATATAAAAACAATCATCAAGGACACATGAGCTTCATACGGTCGGCCATCTTTATATTTGATATTCATTTCTATGTGAAGGAGCTGAATCAGACTCTTCAATGGTCGAGCTCTCAGTGATCTAAGCAGCTGTTCCACATCTGTTCTGATTGTTGTATCTTCATGTTTCTGCTGCTTCTGTCTCCAGATCTCTGTGGGAAACGGGCTCATTAATCTCAGAGCTTCTTCCTGAACAGCTTCAACAAGGTTACAGATGCTTCATGGCTCAATAACAGCTGCTGCTGTCTGATAGTGTCAGCGAGACCTGAAGCAGCGGCTGACGAGGAAGATGAGGAACACAACGATCTGCAGAGATCCTCCATGTGCAGTCAGCACAGCGGCTGCATTAGTGGCTCTTTGAGTTTCCTTCCATCTGCTGTGAAGCTGCAGCACAACAAACACAAAAACACATCTTTGGCAAATCTGGGATCTTAATTCCAAATGTGTCCTAATCAAAGTGTCACTGCTTAGTGGAAACGCAGCATCAGGACCCAGAAAGCTCTGAGATGAAGTCCAGCAGCTCAGATATAGTGTGATGATCAGAAGATCAAAGCTGCTTAAAGTCACATTTTTTGTAACTGTGAATCAGTTCAAAGAAGTGAGCTTTTCTCTTTGTGTTAAACACCAACAGCAGCTTCTCAGACCGAGCTTCACTGAAGCACAACCAGAAACTGAGTGGCAGCAACCGTCCCTCCAAATGTCTCATGATAACAAGAAAAACAGCCTTTCAGTTCACGCCCTCAAACATTTCTTCCTCCACTTCTTCTGAATGTGCTCTGCTGTGTGTGCTGCTGTGAAGACAACAACAACTACAGAGGAGGATCTTTGTGTTTGCAGCGTGCAGCTTGAATGTGCTGTGTAAGGGGGAAGAACAGCCACAGTGATGGACAGCAAACAATCCTCAAGTGTAACGTTAAACATGGATTTAAAGGTCATGTTTCCATGTGGTTCCTCTGCCGTGTCGGCAGGGCTGTACTGTGCAGCCTCTGATTGATCTGTAAGGAACACTTCTGTAATATGAGCACAAACAGATGCTCTGATATCATTACAATATACACAGCAAGGATGATGACACTAAATTTACTGAACAGCTGGATGAACATGAAAATATCTCCATCATTTCATAGAGCCAGCAGAGTCATTAGAATCACAGTGAGCTAAAAGATGCTCTGAAACAAACTGCACTGGATGCTGCAGCTGAGGAGAAAAGAAAACTGCTTTGATCAAACTGGAGATTTGAACTCTGAGCTTCACCTGTGAGGATTTTCATATATGACCTTTGACATGCGCAGCAGGAACAGCCATTTCTACCTGCAGAGCTTCATGTGTGGAAACCTTCACAATATTTAATAAAAACATGAGCAGCTAAACAGGAAAAAACTGATTGTGAACCAAAAGTCCAACATCCAGTGAAGAAGAAAAGCTCAGAACAGTTGAAGGAAGAAAAAAGCAGAGAAACAGCTGTGAATGAAAATGACATGAAATATTGATGACATCATTCAGCTGGATCAGCTCCAACCCTGTCATCCTTTATATTTTTGTGAGTTCTAACATATATTTATTGCTGTGTGTGTGTTAAATTTATTTTATTGTGTTATCACGTTTTCATGTCCATCACTTTGGTCAAACTTGTTGTTTTAAATGTGCTTTATAAATAAAACTGAATTGGAAGTGACATCATGGCTCAAATGATTCATTATTAAACCGTTTAAAATTTGTAAAAAAATTTTATTTAACCTTGGATTTGTGGGATATGACAACAAAAACTCAACAATAAAACAGCAACAACATGAGGATAAAACAGATTCAGTACAAACTAACATGTAAGATAAGAACTGATTTTTAATCTGACTGCTGGAGAAAAGCTAATCACTAACACGAACTCTAACAGCTAAAACACTTTAAATCCAGGAAGAAGGTTTCCTCAAACATTTCAGTCTTATGGATCTTTTGTCTCAGATGTGTTAAATTCAGGGTTGTCAAACATAAGGCCTGAGGCCCACCAAAATATTCAATTAGTCCAATCCAGCCCACTGGATGGCAAACTTATAATACTGCTGCAATCTCACCTGAACACAACACACATTTCTACAACTTTATAATACAAATACTAAAACTAAATACAAATAACTGCATGCTACTAATTTCTAGAAAAAAAATGTAACTATGGTAACATTTTCTTTCACAGCTCCCTCATCAGATCTTTACAGGAGATTCCATCGGAATTCTGTGGAGCCGGATCTCAAGGTTTTTAAGTTTGACCAGAAGAGGATCTTTGTGTGTCTGCAGATTCATTGTGATCCAATGATGGGAATGATTTCAGGCCTGCATGATCACGCTGATGTTTGCACAGAGCAGATAATGAAGTGAATGTTTTTGCACACTGGTAACAGTGAAACAGTTTCTTTGCAGCGTGGGATCGTTTGTGTTGGGAGTATGAAGTGAGATTCCTGAAGCTCTTGTCACACTGGTCACAGCTGTAGTTCCCTTCAGTGTGTCTACTTTCATGATGGTTACGATTACCTGATTGTGAGAAGCTTTTGTCACAGTGTCTGCACTTGTATGGTTTCTCTCCTGTGTGGACTCGTTTATGTGCTTTAAGGTCACCTGCAGTGATGAAGGATGACCCACACTGGTCACAGAGGTGCTTTTTAACCCCACTGTGGATGAGTTCATGGTGTTTTAATTCACCTGTTGTGGGGAAGCTTCTCCCACATTCTTTGCAGTACTTCAGTTTGTGTCCAGTGTGTCTACGCTGATGTGTTTTTAGGCTCAGTTGATGATTGAAAGTTTTCCCACAAAGGTCACAGAGAAACGCTTTCCCACCACCACAGCGATGACAGGGTTGAGAACTGAATCCATCTGTGTGGCTCTGCTTCTAAACAAAGACACAAAGACAGTGTAAGTCAGGGAATTCCTTCAACATTTTTAACCTGGACGTCGCCTGGAATAAAGAGCATCTCTGCCAACGTCCAATTACATTTTACTGTTTACATTACAACACTCAGCTTACTGGATACAATAACTACAATACTACTACCATAATACTACAATAATACTCATTTAATACTATGATAACCTTAATGTTGTAGAGGCACAATAATAATGTCACACTATAAAAAATATTTTAGTACTGCATTACCACCACTGTAAATGTTCAATAACATCAGTGTAATACTATAATGCGTAGCTAGTACCAGAAGACCACAGTAATACTACAATACTGCTAATGTAATACTATATACCACCATCATGTTATACAGAGTACATTCATAGACCACATCAAACTGTAGGACTCACTATAAGTGAGCAGTGAGTGATTTTGGACACAGCTGTGTCTGTTCATTTTTCATACGGCTCATTTCATACAGACTTTCTCCTGCAGCCTTCAAACAAGTCACACTTTGACTCTGTGAGCTGGAGAACGGTGGAACAAAGAGAGGACATGAGAGGAAGATGAGACTCTTTCTAAGGTAAAGACTGCTCAGCAAGGGTCCTTTGATAAACTACTAATTTAAAGCTTACAGGTAACGTTATCATTCATTTTAGAGTTTTAGTCAGATATTGGATCTGTACATGATGTTTCATCTTCTAGAAAGTTTTCTGAAAGCAAATGAAATGATAATTCCATGTTATTCAAAGTTTATACTGGACAGTAAGTGCAGGCTAAACTGGGTAGTTTGCAGTGTTGTGGTTCAGTTTACAGTGATGAACTCTGTTGGACTGCTGCAGGGCAGACTGTGGGATCCTTGGTCACTGCTAGGTTAGGTCCTGGTAGCAGCAGAGACATTATGAGAGAGAGACATGGAGCTCAACTCTGAACTGAAATTTCTGACTAAATATTAGATAGAAAGATGGTGGAAGTATAACTATCAGGGGAGAAGCTGTTAAAATCTTATTTGTGTACAAAGAAAACTTTAGCTGATTTTATCAGATCTGACTGAATATTCTGTGCATGAAGTTTTTTATGTCCCGTTGATCTTTGAAATGAAAGTTAATTTAGATAATGCTTCAAAATAACTGTAAGTGCTCCAGTGTGTTTCAATATGGCTGCAAAGTAACAGGACTCACTTCTAGAAGGAGTCATCAGTTTGAATTTAAGCTTATTGTGTTCTTTAGGGACACTTGCCAAACTCCAGCAGCCATAATGGCAAATGTAACATGGATCTATATATGGTAGGAAGAGGTTACACCACCCAGGAAGCTCCGCCCACACACAGCAACAGGAAACCAGGTGAGCCAAAGACAAACAATGTAAATGGTTTTAAAGGCCCACTTCCAGCTCTGCTGTGGAAACATTAACGTAAACGAGCCAAATATACGACAAAAAGTGGCATCACAAGCAAACAGCAGAGCAGGCAGCCTGTTAAGGACCGACTCCCTGTGACAAATATTTAAACTGTTTGTAGTTTGGCTCTGTTTACTCTGTGCTAACAAAGCTTACAGGTGTTTTTACCTGCAGAGAGAAGAATTTGGGCTTCAAAGCAAAGAATTAAACAGAAATGTTTTGATAATTTGTTCTATGGTTGTATTCTATAATTTATTTTTTATGACAATAAAATTATTTTTATTTTATATGCACCTGACTGAAGAAGGAGCCACTATAAACCAACATAAAGACCCATATATGCAGAAATAATAATACCATGATATACCAGGAAACTGGTGTATCATAAATAATACAGTGATACAAATGTTTGTAACTACAAAAAGTAATAATTTAGTTTCTCATGATCACAGAAGCAAAAATCATAACTGAACAGTTGTTCCCAACAGTCAGGCTAAAGTTACAAGATCAAAATAAAAACACATACCTCACAGTAACTGCACTTGTAGAGTCTCTTGCTGCTGTGGATCTGTTGGTGTGCTCTCAGGTACTGTGGAGCTTTAAAAGTCTTATCACACAGGTCACATTTATGAGGTCTCTCCTCAGTGTGGGTAAACATGTGTTGTTGTAATTGTGGGTCTGTTCCAAACTTTTTGCCACACTGATCACAGCTGTACACATCATGTCCAGTGTGAATGCGTAGGTGTGTATTTCTGCTCCCTATGTGACTGAAAGTTTTTCCACAATATTCACAGCTGTATGCCTTAATTCCAGAGTGGGTAACTTGATGCTTCTTTAAGTTGCTAATGAGATAAAAAGCTCTGCCACACTGATCACAGCTGTACGGCTTCTCTCCACTGTGGATGAAATGGTGTGTTTTTAAGTGTCCAGCCTGGGTAAAAGACTTTCCACACAAGTCACAGCTGAACGGCTTCTCTCCAGCGTGGATCACTTGATGTCTTTTTAGATTAGCCTTCAAGGTAAATTCCTTCCCACACAGATCACAGGTGTATTTTTTTCCTCCCTTCCTTCTGTGAGGTTTGTCAGCCTCCTGAGAGCACTGACCTCTCGCTCCATGTTGGTCCTGCAGTGACAGAGATACAAACAGAGGCAGTGAGTGAAATGCAGTCGTGGAACAAACTTCAAACTCCATTAATATTAGAGTTTTTTTGGTAGCCTCCAAAGATCCACTAGGTCTATTACCTCCACCTACTGGTGAAAAAAAAAGAGGAAACATAAATTTATGTAAAATGAATTCAAAGCATTAATTGGACATCCTGGTTATAAAGAATCATAACAGTCCAGCTTCAAAATGCCAAAGGATGGGACAACACTGCAAATGGATGAAAGCCATCCTGGAAACTTGTTTTATCTGTGAGCTAACAGACACATCCTGGTCAAAGATGAATCCAAGATTCCTCATAGGACTACTGCAGGCCACATGAATGCCATAAAAGGACAACAAACACACACTTTTTCAAGTACTGTATGCATATATTTTCTAATAAATAAAGCAAATATGAGCTCTCTCTCACTGAGTTTCTGATCACACTGACAGACAAACTCCACAGTGTTGAACTGCAGTTTGTGATGGTAGTTGTTGTTCTGCTCTGCAGCCTCTGTGAGTTTGGTGTAGCAGCACATGAAGCAGCTCTCCACCTTCTGCAGCTTCTGCTTACAGTGACCCTAAAGCTTGAAGCAGATCTTCAGAGCAGAACAAGGACTACTGCCACCAGCTGCAGTCCAACACAGTGGAGTTGGAGTGTGTTGAACCACGGGATGAGAGACTCCGGGGATCACCACAACAGCAACATCAACAGCTACTGGTACAGCATTTCCAAACCAGTAAGAACTGGAATCAAACTGGTTGGAAAACAATGAGATCTAATGAGGAGTGAGTGGAAAAGTGCTATGAAAATATGAAATGTTTAATTATAACAGTGATGAAAATGACATTATAGATCAAATACTGCTCAATGAAAATGATGTATTGTATGATAAATTGTGGGTTTGATCTGAATCTTGATTATTAATGTCTTTGTTTCAGTGTCCTGTTAAAATGTGACCTTTTTATTTTGTCTTGTTGTAACTTCAGTGCCTAATTGGGACCATAATAAAACAAACCAACAGCAGCTGATGAAGTCACACAGTTTCAATAATAGTGTAACACTGAGATTTTTCTCACCTGTTGTGTTGAACTCATTGTTTCCTCTGTAGAGGCTGAAAATGTTCCTCTGCTGCTCCGTCAGACTCTCCTCCTCCTGATAATCAGCTGCAGGAGAACAGATCTGTATTAGAAGCTACCACACTGCACTGTTTGGGGGAATGAGCCCTTAAGGCTGGATTTGGATTTAGACACTTTTGTGGGATACGGCCGGTTCTGGCCGGCTATTTTAGGGTGGGCATCTAGAAACAGTAGGTGGGAAACTTGTTTGAAACAAAGACAGAAGGTCTGAACAGCCGACTAGTAACCCACAGGTTTGTGGTTGGAGTCCCTGTTCAGATGCTGACATCTCTGAGACGATTGTTTGTATTTGATCCCTGACAAAAAGAATCAGAGCAAACAAAAACCTGAGCACAGCAACATTTAGAAGATTCATTTGTTCAAATTGTTCCAGCAGCTACAGGATGGTTTCTACAGGTTGATGAACATCAGTCAGTGCAGGAATCAACATCTGCCCATTGATTTTCTATCAGAGGAACAAAGTGATTGCAGACACACACACACAGACAGACTCTCTCCAAACCCTCAGAACAAAAGCTGTCCAGCTTTGTGTGTCTGTCAAAATGCTTTTTACACATCCTGCTGGAATCAGTGTTGTTGCAGCTGCAGTCAAAGCAAGATGGAAACCATCAAGAAGGAAAGTTCAGATCCACTCAGACTAAATGTCTTCAGTCAGTGTGTCAGCCTCCAGTTAACACCACTGCTGAGAAACTGCACAGAATGTCAACCAGCATGAACGTGAGGGGGGAGAAGAGGAACAGGGACACTTATGGTCTTCCTATTTAACATAAAATCCCAGGAGCTGTGAGAGGCCTTGTCATGCTGACAACGTGATGATGGATATTCTAACGTAGGGGGTAGTTTGAGCAGCTGATCGGATTGAGAAAACATCTGGATTATATTTTTGTTGTTTATGCTTTTTACATGAATTCTGCAATCTAATTAGTGGAAGAACTCTTCTGATTCATATGGAAATAGAATTATTGATCTATAATGAGGCCTGAATTAGAGTTTTGCCTCAATCCTACACACGTAACCAGAAATCCCCTCTGAACTCTACACTCTACCTCTCGAGAAATTAACAACACATCCACAAAAATTGTGATTACCACTTAGGCTTTAGCCGTGATTTCCAGTTACCTAAAAAGACCCGAGGCAGAAGTCTAATTCAGGTCTAACTGTTAATTAGTAATTGGGTGCAGCATTACAGTAATGAATAAGGTGTGTGTGGCTAACTTTTTAAATGAGCATTTCATAAAGTTAGCTGTGTTTCTGCCTACACACCTGCAAGTCTAGATAATAGTTCACAACTCTTGAACCCACCTAAACTATCTTGTGCCGGTTCTATTCTTACTCAGTTTCATCCCATTCATCAGAATTTTTCTTTTCAACTGATTAAAGAAAATGAGGTTAGTACAGAATTGCTCTCCTTAAATTAAAAAAAAAGGGCAGGCCTAGTTGGAGTTGACCCATTATTCTTTAAAACAGCGATTCTGATCATTGCAGGACCACTGAAAACTATTTTCAGTCTCTCTCTTTCAACTGCAGAAATTCCTGCTGATTGGAAAGCTGTTATTGTTCATCCTCTTTTTAAGGGTGGTAATCAAGTTGATGTTAACTGCTGTTAACAGCTGTTCCAAATGATATAATCTCAGCATTAGATTCTAAGGAGCACTGTGCAACCACATTTATTGGCTTAGCCAAAGCCTTTGGTTCTGTTGATCATGTCATCCTACTACAAAGATTAGACTGAATTTCAGGTCAGCCATTGAATGGATTAATTATTATCTGTTTAACAGGTGACAGCAAGTAAAGATTGATTCTCATGTTTCGCAGTTACTTCCTGTTCTTGCTGGTCTCAGGGCTCAGTTCTTGGTTCAACCCTTTTTTTAATATTTATTAATGATATCCCACAATCTGTCACTGAGGCTACAGTCCATCTATACACTGATGATACCATTTTATACATAACCAGTCCCACTGCTGACGAGGTCGTAAAGTCACTTGCTCATGCCTTCCATGAAATACAGCTGGCCTTCACTGAGCTGTATTTGTTTTTAAATGTTAAGAAAACCAAAGTCATGTGGTTTGGTCACGGGAATAGGGCCCCCTCACCCTTGATGGATTTCATCAACATTGCCCCCCCCCTCCCTCACCGCTTCACCCATAAATGAGCAGCATGGAAAAATGAAGGAAGTAACAGCATGGAAAAGTAAACAGACACGAAGCTATTGAAGAGGAGCTGGTTAGTAAAAAGAAAAATGCTCAATTATTTGTTGATGTTCGGATTCAAAGTGTCAGATGAGCAGCAGAATAATGTATTATGTAGAGATTGCAGCAAAGAAGTCCCAACAAAAGGTCCGAGCGCCACTAATCTTTCCCACTATGCATACCGATGCTAATGCTAATGGCAGCGTCGCTAGCCAACTGTTACGATAACAGCTGAAGTCCTCGGCCGGTGTTACGTCGAGCCGCGTTTCCCCATCAGATACGGTTTCCCCAGCGTCTCTGCGCCGCCCACGCGGCAAAAATCGCGCGTGCTTGTTCAGCGCTCGTAACCACACCGCCGTGCTTGAGCCGCAAGAGAACTACGGACACCGTGAAAGCTCAAACAACGTGTTTCGGCGAAGTTGTCCCACTTTTTGCAAATGCGCTCCCATCAGATACGTGCGCTCTCTCTCTCTCTTTGTTTAGATGTTTATCGATAGATAGATAGATACTCCATATAGCCCATGCGGATAGCTCTATATAACCCAAAACTGGGTGAACACATCTTGATAGCCTAATAACAGCCATCAGAAACCGTTCCCCCTGTGTTAAACTGGGAGAACACATTCTGATGGCCCAGGGACAGCCATCAGATACCGTTCCCCCTGTGTTAATCTGGGGGAACGTTTCCTGATGGCCCAGGGACAGCCATCAGATACCGTTCCCCCTGTGTTAAACTGGGGGAACGCATCCTGATGGCCCATGTACAGCCATCAGATACCGTTCCCCCTGTGTTAAACTGGGGGAACGCATCCTGATGGCCCAGGGACAGCCATCAGGAAACGTTCCCCCAGATTAACACAGGGGGAACGGTATCTGATGGCTGTCCCTGGGCCATCAGAATGTGTTCTCCCAGTTTAACACAGGGGGAACAGTTTCTGATGGCTGTTATTAGGCTATCAAGATGTGTTTACCCAGTTTTGGGTTATATAGAGCTATCCGCATGGGCTATATGGAGTATCTATCTATCGATAAACATCTAAACATAGAGAGAGAGAGAGCGCACGTATCTGATGGGAGCGCATTTGCAAAAAGTGGGACAACTTCGCCGAAACACGTTGTTTGAGCTTTCACGGTGTCCGTAGTTTTCTTGCGGCGCAAGCACGGTGCGCTGGTTACGAGCGCTGAACAAGCACGCGCGTTTTTTGCCGCGTGGGCGGCGCAGAGACGCTGGGGAAACCGTATCTGATGGGGAAACGCGGCTCGACGTAACACCGGCACGATGGCACCTCAGCAAGGCGCAGCTAGCTAGAACCCTGCTGACTGAAGGATGGAGTTTTGTTCAGTCTGTTTACATGTTTTGTTATTTGCACAGAGTACTAGATGTACAGGAGTACACACAGGAGGAAGTACTCTGGTGAAGTCTACTTCACTGGAGACTGGCTTTTGAAAGAATAAGTCAGCCTTTTTGCTATTTTTGCTCTCTAACTTTTCTGTTTGCATTTTAATTGATGCACAGATTCTGCGGCGGCAGAAGTGCAGCGAAGTGTAAAGAGAGACAATTTTAAAGCTGAGCGAACTCTGACTGAGGATTTATGTGTGTTTTCAGTGACTCCAGCAAAACTTGAAGACTTTTAAACATTAATATCTGCGCTGCAGATTTATTTACACATTTACAAATCTGATTACAGACACCGATCTGAACACGGACACAGATCAAAAAACAGATCGCGACACGAGGATTCAGTTACGGACACACAAAAGTTTTGCTACAATAATAGCCCCATGTAGGTGTAGCTGCAGTGAGCGCGGTCGCTGCTGCGTGTCTTTAGCTTTTTGTCTCCTGCACTTTGTGTTTTGTCCTGTGTGTTGCTGCTGGGATCTCTATGCTCCTCTTTGCTCTCCCCTCACCGCCCAGCTGCTCTCTGAACATCATTTTAGGAGTTCACTTCCTCTCACGTGTTCATCACAGCAGCTGGACAATAAAGTTTATTGTGACCCTGATACTGCAGCAGATCGCTCTCATCCATTTCCTGTTCTCCCTTCAAATAGAAATGAGGCTGTAGAGGTTTGGAGCAGGCAGAAAAACAGAGTTTCTGCTCCACCTTCTCCCAGCATGCTGAGCTAATGATTAGCTGGTGTTTGTCTCCAAACACTCTCTCACTCTCCTCTCAGCGTGTTCACAATAAAGTGAACAGACACCGAGGAGAGCAGCAGAAGAGCTCATTCAGGAGCTCAGCTCCAGATTAACTGAACTCACATTAAAGTTAGCTCCTGCTTACCTTTAGATGACAAGCTGCGGGATGAAGCTGCAACTCTTTCCAAACACAGAAAGAGGTCAGCGAGCACAGACCCGCGCGCTTAACGGCAGACCCATCCCACTTCCGGTTAATCCCACTGAACAGGAAGTGGCTGCGATTGAACCGGGAGCGCAGCAGGGGGCGCTCCAGAGTCGAGTCTGAGCTCCCAAAGAAATGAGTCCAAATCCGTCCTTCCTCCTTTTCCTGATCACTTTACCTTCATGTGGATGGAAAACGTCATGAGGTGAAGAAAAGGAGTGAAGGAGAGTTGATAAGGAGTTAGGAGCCTCAGACTGCTCTGACACTGAGTAATAATGTGATGGAGGATGACAAGAGTCTGCTGGGTGGTCACATTGTGAGTCGCTGCTCATTCTGTGCGCTCATATTTCCTCTTCCTGTTGCAGAGATGATCCAGTGTAACTCCTCCTTTATGAAGACTTTCTGGGACTCAGTCACATTCATTCATGATGATCCTCAAGGCTGCAACACAGCAACACACACAACTAATGCAGCCTGAATGATGGCGAGCCTTCAGCTCACACTGATGCTTTGAGTAAAGCTCCGAGTCTTTGAATGAAGCTTTTCTATAAAAATGTGATGTGACTGCAGCAGTTTGATGTTCAGAGTTCAGCTTTAGCTTTAACACAATCTGAAGGTTCAAACATTTCAGCAGGTTATGGCACCAAATGGAAAACACACTGTTAATGAACATTTCCATTATCTGTGTCCCTCCTCAGTTATGGGACGTTAGTTTCTTCTTTCCTTGGAATGAAGGAAGCTCCAGTGTGTCCTCTGATAAAGGCAGGAATAAAGGAAGCACTGAAGCAGCTTTCCTCAGTATTCAGAGGATCTGAGCAGCTCTCATTGTGGCTGCATGCACACACTTGAGGCTCACTTCACTGAGCAACCTTCCAAAGCAACTTTCACTGGACCAGCAGCTATTTAACACTCACTAGCCACTTTATTAGGTACACCTGTCCAGCTGCATTCTAACACAGAGGTCAGAGGTGAAGGTCAGGCTGCTTTGAAGTGGGTTACAGCAGCAGAAGACCACAGCGGGTGCCCCTGCTGTCAGCTAAGAACAGGAAACTGAGGCTACAGTTCACACAGGCTCAGCAGACGTGGACAACAGAAGATAAAGAACACCTGGAAACACGTCACCTGGTCTGATGAGTCTCAGTTTGTGCTGCAACATTCAGGTGGTCACAATCTGGCATCAACAACATGACAGCACGGCTCCATCTTTGGACCAAGAGTTCAGGCTGATGGTGCTGTGATGGTGAGGGGAGGTTTTCTTGGCACACTGTGGGCCCCTCAGTACCAGCTGAGCATCACTGAAACACCACAGCCTACCTGAGTGTTGTTGCTGAGCACGTCCATCCCTTTAGGAGCTCAGTGCTCCATCTTCTGATGCTGCTTTCCTCAACATTACAGTGAGTTCACTGCACTGAAACGTTGGTTCATATTTGAATGATGTGATTCTGTAAACTTTAGTTGGAGCTCAGTTTGGTTCCAGTTGGTTCTCACAGTGACTTTGTTTCATGTTTGTCCCTCAGCTTTGAGCTGCTCTCACTCTCAGAGTCAGTCTGAGTGTTTCTCTACAATGGAATGAGTGTTATTGGTCAGGGGCCAGTTCAGAGCTGAGCAGCAGGAACATCTGACACACTGTTGCTGGCGACGCCTCTTTGACTGTCTCTGTCTCAGCAGCTGAACCTGAGATGTCATTTAGATTCAGACATCCCAGAAACACCTGCAGCAGTGGCTCCTCAGGCTGCTTCTGTTCACTCATTTGGACAAATTAAAGGAAAAACTCAATTAAAGACATTTCCTGCATATTTTTAGATGATTAGTTAGCGGGTACTTTACTGACACCCAAAAATGGGAAATTCCTGTTACAGCATCAAAAACCTGCAGTTTGTTCTCCAGTTTTTCCCATTATCCAAAAACATGCAGCTCATTGGAAACTCTAAATCAGCTCATTTGGCTCTTAATTTGAAACTCAAACTGATCATGTGAACATTAAACCAACACTTATTTGTGACTTTCTCCAAAACAGGTCTGGTTGAAGGTCTGCAGTAAATCTAACTTCTAAGTCACTTCCATTGTGTCACTGCTTTCTTCTTCTTCTACCATCATAAAGATATTAGGGTAACAGGGTTGCTTCCATGCTGCAGGACACAGAGTCCCTGCATAATAATTCATCTTTTAAATATTTTCTTGATCAAATCAAATGTTTCTACAATTATCAGAGAATCTATGAACAAAATAAAGCAAAAGAAACAACTTTTTATTGTATTTGAACAGTTTTATTTCAGATTCAATTTTGTCATCATGGGGTGGCACAAGAGAAACGGCATTTTAAGGGACACTCCAGTTCAAGTTACTATATTTGTACCCGAGAGGTAAATTTGTTGTGCAGTACAGTGAGTCAGTTTATAACAATACAGACATGATTAAAAGACTAAGACAAAACATGTTAAAAACAAACACCACAGAAAAGAACAAATGGAATAAAAACAAAACATGATGAGACATAAAACATAGTAAAAAACAGAACAAGGGGTTAAAATTTGTTAAATGGCCGTAGGAACAAAACTGCTTTTAAAACTCTTGGTTTTACATTTGGGCATTTTATATCTGCGTCCTGATGGGAGAAGCTGGAACTCAACCCTTTAAGACTGATCTAGAAATCCTCTGTACCTGCCCAGAGTACAGAGACCAGGGCTCTTCAACTCCAGGCCTGAATCAAATATCTGAATTACCTCCTCAGTATGCAGTGAAGTTCTCCAGAGTCCTGCTAATGACTTCTATATTTGACTCAGGTGTGTTGAAGCAGAGACACATCTAAAACCTGCAGGACAGGAGCTCTCGAGGCCTGGAGTTGAAGAGCCCTGCTCTAGATTTAACTGCAGCTCTCCCATCAGCTTACTGCGCCACTTTACTATATGGTTCAGGTAATTCTTATTTTTAAGAGACAGATTACCGAACCATGCCACCAAGCAAAAGGATAAAACCGATTCAATAAAAGCAGATAAAACAGGGTCAGCAGTGTTTTATCAATGATAAAGGAAGACAGTTTCCTGAGGCAATGAAGACGCTGGTTCCCTTTTTTAGAAACAGCTTCACAATTTGCCTCAAAAGTCAGTTTACTGTCAATAATTGTGCCGAGATATTTATATGTTTTGACGCATTCTACCGCCTGACCCTTTATAACCGTGAGTTCCTGTGCCTGAGTGAGTTTCCTAAAATTAATGAGCATATCCTGAGTTTTTTTTTTTTTTTGGCTATTCATCTGCAGAAAAGATTCATCACACCACTGAACAAAGTCCTCAATGACTGGACCGTGGTGAGTTTCGCTGCCTGTCAGCAGACTGACAATAACTGAATCATCCTCATACTTTACATTGAATCTGTCCTCCTGCTGCTGCTGCTGCTGCTACAACACGTTTGTATACATGGGTTTCTGGAAGAACACACGTAGGCTGCCATGACAGACTGCTACTTCCGCTGTTTGGTTTTATACTTCCACTTACCCAAAGTTAGAGCCAGAGATTGTAATGACAAAATTCGGTTTCTTTGTGCTGTAACAGGCGGCTTTATTAGTTGGAACATGAGCTCGGATTCAACTTGTGCGGTTGGCGGTTGTCACTACATCAGTCTGTACATTTTTTCAGATTATTTTATTCTGTAAATTTGTCCTTTTTCCCCCAAATTATACTACCCAGTTGCGTATACTATTACCGTATTTTTTCCTTATGTTTGAAGTTTTCCTTTAATGTACAGCCTCTTATTTTTTTTTTAGGTTATTTTATTTATAGTGTGACACTACAGCATACAGCCTACACAAAGCTTAAACAACGCCTGCCTTCATGTAAACACGTAGCAGTTAGCGAGATGACAGCTGCGTGTCTCCTCGGCCAGTCCAGTGTTTCTGTTTCAGTGATCTGAACACTCTGATATCCAGATAAGTGATTTACCTTCCACAGAATAGCTGCAGCATCACTACACGATTTCCCTAATCCGCAATACAGGAACAGCTGACTGTCTCCTCCACTCCACCTTCCCTTAGCATGACCCATGCTAAGTCCTTAGCTTGGCCGATGCTCTGGCTCGGCTCTACAGCTGCTTTAAGGAAAACAAAGTTGCCTTGTTTGTTCAGCATTACTTTATTGATTTTATTGCTTTGAAGATAATCTGGTGCTCTTATAATTACGTGATTCCCCACCATCAACACCTTCGGGAAAAAAAAGGTAACTGAAAATGTCGATGTAGCTGACTTCAGGCCATAATTTCATGTCGACGGGTGAAGCACTGTTACCTCGCTGCTTTTTAAAACATCCTTGCAATGTATCCACCTCCGATGTGGTACCTTTTAGGCCAGGTAAAATATAGTCTACATTTTTTTATCTTTTAATTAGTCTCTGCACTGTATATTTTGTAATTTTGTAATATTGTGCTATAGTTATAGCTCTAATATCTCTGTATATTTGCAATTTGTATACTTGTATATTGTCTTATAGTTTTTATACTTATTTGTTTTTTTTCTGTAAGCACGAAGTACCGCAGCAATTTCCTAATGCTGTGAACCTGTTCACCCATATGGCAATAAAAACCTTCTGATTCTGATTCTGATTCTGATTCCAGGCATTCCAGGATCCATGTGTGCAGCATTGAGTCATAGGCTTTCTTGTAGTCAATCCAGGCAATGCACAGGTTGGTCAGTCTGGTCTTGCAGTCTCGAGTGACTGCTATATCTACTAGTAGCTGGTTTTTTGCTCCCCTGGTCTCTCTGCCTATCCCTTTTTGGGCCTCACTCATATATTGTGCCACATGCCTACTCATCTTAGCTGCTATGATGCCTGAGAGGAGTTTCCATGTTGCAGGTTATGGGCCGGTAGTTGGATGGGACTGGTCTCTTCTGGGGGGGGGGTCTTTGGGGATCAGGACTGTCCAGCCCTCATTCAGCCATTCTGGGTGTGTCTTAGCCTCTAGCAGCTGGTTCATTTGGAATGTTTAGCCAGTAGGTGTGAATCATATCAGGGCCTGGTGCTGTCCAGCTCTCATGTGTGAGACTCTTTCTTGGATATCTGCCACTGTGATGGTTACTGGGGCCTATTTCCATATGCTCTTCCAGGATTGCTCCGTCTCCAGCCTTGGTGGGGGTGCTGTTATCATATTGTTCCCCTGCCACTGAGAGTAATTTGACGGACACACAGTTACGTCACATCAGCGGGCCAACCCAGTCAACGAGGCGTCTACGTATATTTGTCTATTGTTGAGACTAACAAGTCATTTGGCACCTCGTCATGGGAAAATGTAAATTTTCACAACTTTGACTCGATGGCCCGGCATTCAAAGACTGGCTCAACCCTCTGGAGTCCATGGACACGCTGGGATGTCAAAATGACATTGCCGTTTTGAGATGACGTAGCATCGGGATGCTGCATCCCCGAGTCTCGATTTCAACATGAATCGAAAGTGCAGACTTCAAATTACGTACCAGTTTTTTAAATTACGTTGATAAGCCAAGTAAAACTGGAGTTATGCCCAATGAGTTATGCCCAATAATTTATGCCGTTCTTTTTCCTGTATATTGTCCTCACTTTCGATGCACGTTTTGTGCAGTAATAAACAGCAAAAACATGAGTTTCGCTAACAGGAAGTGTCTGCTAATAAAAACAAAACAGAACAAAACAAAATAATTCCCAACAACCTCTTTCCTATTGGTGGAAAAATGCACCATATCGACCAATCAGAAAATTATGCGGTAACACGATGCATTTGGGTGCATTTGGCTGCTGTGGAGCAGGTGAAAAAGTGGTAAATAAGACAACATTACTGGCAAGTTTTGCCTATGATGGGCCTCTCAGTCTTTTGGAGGACAGAAACAGTTTTCTGAGGTGGCATAAATAATTTGTGTAGCATCTTAATGTGAGTCCTGATTGCTCTGCAGATATTTATACAGAAAAACGCCAGAGGCCTTTCCTGTATTTTAATGTGAATGGTTGTATATAACTTCATTATTTACAATATTTTTACACAAGTTTTGAAAATTTACAACTTATATTTGCATTTTAAGTTGTAAAAATAATTATTTAAGCATGTTTGTGATTTTTACAGTAAATAAAAAAATCAAACTTTTTTCTACTCTGATTTTATGTTTTTATGTGATTATAAGTCCAATGTGTTAATACAGTATGTCAAAATGAAAGAATAACTATACAGTGGTGATAAAAATATGATATCAATATGATACCAAACAAGGCAAGGTTTGGTATCAAACCTTAGTTTTGACCTTAGTTTCTGAGGTCAACTATGAAGCTAAAAACAAAAGTAGTCAAAAATGGCCAAATATACCCTGGACCCCAGAGGTTAAGCCGGTCAAGGGGAATGATCGAGAGGCATTTTGTAAAGTGTGCAGAAAAAAATATAAATTTGATCTGTAACGGTGTGACAGCAATCAAATCACACCGAGCATCCACCGTTCACCAGCAGTGGATTCGTGCGCGGGGAGCAGATCCCTATTTTGTTTTTTGGTGCTACACAAAGCACTGCAACTGCAACCTGAAGGTCAGCTACAAGCAGAAGTATTGCTGTCACACCTCAGCAGCAAACCAGTATTCTATTGGAAAATAAATCATCAGCTTGTGAAACTTGAATTTCATTGCATTTTATTTATATTCTTAAAAAATGAATTTCCTGTGTCTTCTTGAAATGCGTTTTGAATATTAATGTGTATGAGGTCGTAGTCAAGATAAAGTTTTGTCTTAGGTGAGAGATGGGCTATCATCTTAGGGCTGTAAATCCACCGCTACCCCAAAAGGAGGCTGCTGCTCAATTTTGTGCTGGTAAAAGGTAATAAATTGAACTCTAGGATTCCTGTATTAACCTTGCATTTAAAGGTTTAAAGCTGCATTTCCCCAAAAAGAATAAACTATAATCATGAAGAATGAAGAAGAATTTAAAAATGTCTACCAGTGTCAAACACAGCTGCAGCAGTCAAAGCCAGGAAGGAAAGCTGGTAAAAAGTGTTGAATGTGTGAGTTAAAAGGCCCCATCATTAAAGCTGTAGGTGTTTTTCAAACAGCAAACTTCACAAAGTCAGAGAAAAAATACACAAACACAATCACTGAGTCACAATCTGTCCTCTGTTATCTCCGTCCCACAGGAATGTGGGAGGTTATTTCTGCTCTCAGTGCATGTTTTTTATTTGTGAAGGAATTCAGTTCAATTCAATTCAATTCAATTTTATTTATATAGCGCCAAATCACAACAAACTGTCGCCTCAAGGTGCTTTGTATTGTGGGTAAAGACCCTACAATAATACAGAGAAAACCCAACAGTCAAAACGACCCCCTATGAGCAAGCACTTGGTGACAGTGGAAAGGAAAAACTCCCTTTTAACAGGAAGAAACCTCCAGCAGAACCAGGCTCAGGGAGGGGCAGTCATCTGCCGCGACCGGTTGGGCTGAGGGGAGAGAAAGACATGCTGTGGAAGAGAGCCAGAGATTAATAACAATTAATGATTAAATGCAGAGTGGAGTATAAACAAAGTAAATAAGGTGAATGAGAAGAAACAGTGCATTATGTGAACCCCCCAGCAGACTAGGCCTATAGCAGCATAACTAAGGGATGGTTCAGGGTCACCTGATCCAGCCCTAACTATAAGCTTTATCATAAAGGAAAGTTTTAAGCCTAATCTTAAAAATAGAGAGGGTGTCTGTCTCCCGAATCCAAGCTGGAAGCTGGTTCCACAGAAGAGGCGCCTGAAAGCTGAAGGCTCTGCCTCCCATTCTACTCTTAAGTATCGTAGGAACCACAAGTAAGCCAGCAGTCTGAGAGCGAAGTGCTCTATTGGGGTGATGTGGGACTATGAGGTCTTTGAGATAAGATGGTGCCTGATTATTCAAGACCTTGTATGTGAGGAGAAGAATTTTAAATTCTATTCTAGATTTAACAGGGAGCCAATGAAGAGAAGCCAATATGGGAGAAATCTGCTCTCTCTTTCTAGTCCCTGTCAGTACTCTAGCTGCAGCATTTTGGATCAGCTGAAGGCTTTTCAGGGAGCTTTTAGGACAGCCTGATAATAATGAATTACAATAGTCCAGCCTAGAAGTAATAAATGCATGAATTAGCTTTTCAGCATCACTCTGAGAAAGGATGTTTCTAATTTTAGAAATATTGCGGAAATGCAAAAAAGCGGTCCTACATATTTGTTTAATATGTGCATTGAAGGACATATCCTGGTCAAAAATGACTCCAAGATTTCTCACAGCGTTACTGGAGGCCAAAGTAATGCCATCCAGAGTAAGTATCTGGTTAGACACCATGTTTCTAAGATTTGTGGGGCCGAGAACAAGAATTTCAGTTTTATCTGAATTTAGAAGCAGGAAATTAGAGGTCATCCAGGCCTTAATATCTTTAAGACATTCCTGCAGTTTAACTAATTGATGTGTGTCATCTGGCTTCATTGATAGGTAAAGCTGAGTATCATCTGCATAACAATGAAAATTGATGCAGTGCTTTCTAATAATACTGCCTAAGGGAAGCATGTATAATGTAAATAAAATTGGTCCTGGCACAGAACCCTGTGGAACTCCATAATTAACCTTAGTGTGTGAAGAAGACTCCCCATTTACATGAACAAATTGGAGTCTATGAGATAAATATGATTCAAACCACTGCAGTGCAGTACCTTTAATACCTATAGCAAGCTCTAATGTCTGTAATAAAATGTTATGGTCAACAGTATCAAAACCTGCACTGAGGTCCAACAGGACAAGAACAGAGATGAGTCCACTGTCAGAGGCTCTAAGAAGATCATTGGTAACCTTCACTAATGCTGTTTCTGTACTGCGATGAATTCTGAAACCTGACTGAAACTCTTCAAATAAACCGTTCCTCTGCAGATGATCAGTTAGCTGTTTTACAACAACTCTTTCAAGAATCTTTGAGAGAAAAGGAAGGTTGGAGATTGGCCTATAATTAGCTAAGACAGCTGGGTCAAGTGATGGCTTTTTAAGTAGAGGTTTAACCCCTTAACTGGCAGCAAAAAAATCACCTGACAAAAACTACATAACACCCTCTGGTTATTATTGGCTCTGAACAACCCATTTCATAGCCTATTAACTGGCTGCGTCTGGTCCGCCGGCCGAATGAAGTGCATTTATATGGCAGGCTAGACCCGCCCATTTTTTTTTTTTTTTTTTTTTTTTTTTTTTTTTTAGCTGACAGGCTGCAGAAGAGGAAAATAAAGAGAAGAAAAAGGGAGAGAGAAAGGGAGCAAAAAAAAAAAAAAAAGGGGGGAAAGAGCACAAGTCTATTAATCAGATACTTCATCACTTTAACATATAAAAAAATACTATCAATACTTGCAAAAATAAATTTGTGTGTGAAAAACAAAACTAACAAAGCATGTTACGCACACCAACAATTTTGTTGAGTTGTGATTGAGTGGGCGTTGTGTCTGTGTCATGTTTGTGTCTGTGTCATGGAACGTACTTACCAATGAGGGCAAAACGCTGCAGCTCCACCCATCAGAAGCCAGAGGCAGGTACGGAAAGCCCCCGGAACCCCAGGCCACCAGCAGCCCACCAAGAGCCAGGAAGACCCCCGGCCACTCAGTCCAAAGACAACCGCACACCTACCCCCGCAGACGGGAGAGGGTGGTCTCAGACGGAGCCCCCCCAGTCGAGGAGCGAGGGCTCCAGGGAACCCAAGGCGATGAGAAGCCAGCCCCCCCCCAGCGGCCAGCCCCCTGCACTGGCCGGCGGCAGGGCTCCCGGGCCCACGGCACCCAAGGACCGCCCGACCCTCCACAGAGCCCCCCCCCACGCCGAAGAAGCCAACGCAGCCCCGCACCGCACCCCCAGGGGGGCAGGCCAGTACCCACGCCAGAACACCCAGCCCCACCCAGGAACCCCGAGGCACCCCCATCCCAGGGGGGTAGGGGGGAGGAGGCAACCAGCAAGGAGTGGCCAGGAGGCAAGGCACAAGGCCCAGACCCAGGTCCAGCCATACATACAAACACACCCAGACACCCGTGTACACATTTATACACAGATACTCATACATGCCCATACATACTTACCCACACACAGATATGCCATACATACACATTCACTCACCCACCCATACTCACGGAGACGGTGACAAATACACAAAGACACACATTCATCCATAGCTACCCACCCTCTGAAGGCGGGGCAAGTGGAAACCACCCCAGGGCCAACAGCGACCCCAGGACGCCACCAGCCCGGTCCCCAAGGAACCACCCGACCCCTACCCCGGGCGAGACGCAAGAAATCGGGGTGTAAGATGACCCATCCACCCCTCCTCCTCCCCAACTTGTAGGTCTATGTGTTAATGTTTGTGAGTGAATGAGGTGTATAGGGTGCAGTTAAAATTGAGGGGACAGTTATGCCACAAGCGCCAACTGTTGGTCGTCAGCGCTTGCCCACACTGCCCCCCCAAAACCCTCCATGTCTAAAGTGCAAATAAAATTTGGAGACAGACAGTGACGAGGATCCGAGTGGGGCCGCCTCAGCGGCCCATCTCATCAACCTCTGAGTAACATGCCTGCCCCAAAGGTCCTATGTGTATCAGGGTGTAAGTGTGTATGTGTTGTGAGTTATAATGACTAAAGTGCAATTAAAACGGAGAGGCAAGTGGTGGTGCAGCTCTCCACGTGGCCTCTCCATCCTACATCTGTGAGTGATGTGTATTCTGTGTGTGTGTGTGTGTGTGTTTGTGTATGGGGAGGGGGCGGGCGGGGGGGCATATGACCAGGAAAAATCCTGGAAGAAGAGAGCCAGCTGTCCGCTGGCTCAATAGGCACCCCGACCTCCCACACCCCAGCACAGGGCAGGGGGAGGTGAGCCCGGGGCCGCGGTGACAGCATCCCGGAGCACTGCAGCACCCGAGGTTGGCGCCCTCGCCCCCACCGCAGAGGGCGGCCCGCTCCTCCTAGATGCCCATTCACTCAACAATAGACACAAACAGGCGACAGGACATACTGGCCTGGGCATGGAAATGCAGTGCCCAGTCCCCCCCAACCACCCCACCGCGGCCCCATCCCCCACACCACCCCCCTGCAATGCAGGCACCCCAGGGCCCCAAAAGCGTAGACCGGACATCCCGACGTCAGGCCAACCCACCCCACCCGGCGGCGCGGCTGGTTTGGAGGAAGTAACTGTTGAAGTTAACTCTGAAAGATCAACTGGAGCAAAAGAGTCTAAACAAATACCAGCAGTGCTGAAAGCAGCCGAACATGAAGAATAATCTTTGAGATGGTTATGAATAATTTTTTCTCTAATGTCTAAAATTTTATTTGTAAAGAAATCCATGAAGTCACTACTAGTTAACGTGAAAGGAATACTCGGCTCTACAGAGCTCTGACTCTTTGTCAGCCTGGCTACAGTGCTGAAAAGAAACCTGGGGTTGTTCTTATTTTCTGCAATCAATGATGAATAGTAAGATGTCCTAGCTTTAAGGAGGGCTTTTTTATAGAGCAACAAACTCTTTTTCCAGGCTAAATGAGCATCTTCTAATTTAGTGAGACGCCATTCCCTCTCCAGCTTTTGGGTTATCTGCTTTAAGCTGTGCATTTGTGAATTATACCACGTAGTCAAGGAAGGAGAAGGAAGACACCTAAAACACTTTAATTAAAAAATTAAGACATTTAATATATTAAAGAATCACAATAATTACGTGTACACGGGCAATGGGTTCAGGCAGACACAGACCTTCCCAGCAGCTGCCTGTGCTCCCCTCCCCACAGAGTGAAGCCTCTAAGCCAGACATAACAATTTTCTAATACATGCACTATCAACAAGCACTATCAATTCAAAAACAGATGGAGAGAGCCGTGGTTTAGACTTGGCCGTCTCAGATTGGTTCATCCAGTGGTTGGTTCGTGCATCATGGCACAAGCTTCTCCAATCAGCAATAATAGCTCTGTAAAAGAAATGCATACCTTCCTGTCCTCACATGTCCTTAATCATGACTCAGCAATGTTATTCTGCTTAGCAACGGTGAGCGATGACCTATAAACACTCTTCTTAGACATACATGTTTTGGCAAAACCTTTAAGGATAAGATAAACATATCAAAAATAAGAAAAAAAAAAGACCAACATTACAACACACAACAGCTGTCCTTCTGTCTTTGTTCCAAACAAGTTTCCGACCTACTGTTTCTAGATGCCCACCCTAACATAGCCGGCTAGAACCGGCCGTATCCCACAAAAGTGTCTAAATCCAAATCCAGCCTTAAAGGGCTCATTCCCCCAAACAGTGCAGTGTGGTAGCTTCTAATACAGATCTGTTCTCCTGCAGCTGATTATCAGGAGGAGGAGAGTCTGACGGGGCAGCAGAGGAACATTTTCAGCCTCTACAGAGGAAACAATGAGTTCAACACAACAGGTGAGAAAAATATCATTGTTACACTATTATTGAAACTGTGTGACTTCATCAGCTGCTGTTGGTTTGTTTTATTATGGTCTCAATTAGCACTGAAGTTACAACAAGACAAAATAAAAAGGTCACATTTTAACAGGACACTGAAACAAAGACAATAATCAAGATTCAGATCAAACCCACAATATATCATACAATACATCATTTTCATTGAGCAGTATTTGATCTATAATGTCTTTTTCATTACTGTTATAATTACACATTTCATATTTCATAGCACTTTTCCACTCTCTCCTCATTAGATCTCATTGTTTTCCAACCAGTTTGATTCCAGTTCTTACTGGTTTGGAAATGCTGTACCAGTAGCTGTTGACGTTGCTGTTGTGGTGATCCCCAGAGTCTCTCATCCTGTGGTTCAACACACTCCAACTCCACTGTGTTGGACTGCAGCTGGTGGCAGTAGTCCTTGTTCTGCTCTGAAGATCTGCTTCAAGCTTTAGGGTCACTCTAAGCAGAAGCTGCAGAAGGTGGAGAGCTGCTTCATGTGCTGCTACACCAAACTCACAGAGGCTGCAGAGCAGAACAACAACTACCATCACAAACTGCAGTTCAACACTGTGGAGTTTGTCTGTCAGTATGATCAGAAACTCAGTGAGAGAGAGCTCATATTTGCTTTGTTATTTGTTAGAAAATATATTCATACAGTACTTGGAAAAAGTGTGTGTTTGCTGTCCTTTTATGGCATTCATGTGGCCTGCAGTAGTCCTGTGAGGAATCTTGGATTCATCTTTGACCAGGATGTGTCTGTAAGCTCACAGATAAAACAAATTTCCAGGATGGCTTTCATCCATTTGCAGTGTTGTCCCATTTTTGGCATTTTGAAGCTGGACTGTTATGATTCTTTATAACCAGGATGTCCAATTAATGCTTTGAAATCATTTTACATAAATTTACGTTTCCTGTTCTTTTCCTTGTACACAGGGGTGAAAGTAGCTTTAAATTCTTGCCGGTACTATATATATATATATATATGAAATCTCTCATCATAAGCAGTGTTTTTGAGCTGTGCTGTATTGTTGAAATTGAGCAAAATAACATGAAACACAATTAGTTAATCTCTATTTTCTTCTAATTGAGATAGTTTGTAACAAGCAGACCGACATTACACGTAGTGGTGAACGTTTTAACCTGTTAACTAGCCAAACCAAAATCACCTGAAAAAACTTCACCCTTATTATTGGCTCTGGAAAACCCATGTCGTTGCCCGTTAAGTGGCCGTGTCCTGTCCTCCGGGATGTAGTGCATTTTATATGAAAGGCTAGACCCTCACATTTTGATTGACACCTCATTCGGCCAATCATATTAAGAAATGGGTTTTCCAGAGCCAATACTAACCAGGGGGTGTCCCGTAGCTTTTCGGTTGATTTTGGTGCAGCCGAATGATTGGCCGAACGAGGTGTCAATCAAAATAGGAGGGTCTAGCCTGCCATATAAAATGCACTGCATCCTTCCGTAAGCGGAACGGATGCAGTGCATTTTATGTGGCTGTCCTCGATCTCTGAGGGGAGAGAAGCTAGAGATTTGAGGCACCAGCACAGCACGAACAGTTCAGAAACTATTTGAAATGAGAAAAAAAAGCAATTTATTAACTGATTACATCGTGTTTTAGACTGCTTATTGCTAGCGGATTTATTCTGACCCAAAGTACAGCCGTGACCGGTTGTGAATGACGGCTTTACAGTAGACAGCCGCCCCAACTTTTGCCGGTACTAAGTTCCGGCGCAGAATCTTTTAGTGGTACACAGTACCGGACCATACCGGCTAACTTTCACCCCTGCTTGTACATGGCTGCATGTAATGTGCTACTTTCACCAGTAGGTGGAGGTAATAGTCCTAATAGATCTTTGGAGGCTCCAAAAAACTCTAGTGTTAATAGAGTTTGAAGTTTGCGTTTGTTCCACGACTGCATTTCACTCACTGCCTCTGTTTGTATCTCTGTCACTGCAGGACCAACATGGAGTGACAAGTCAGCGCTCTCAGGATGCTGACAAACCTCACAGAAGGAAGGGAGACAAAAAATACACCTGTGATCAGTGTGGGAAGGATTTTTCCAGGTCAAAACATTAAAAATGCACCAAGTCATCCACACTGGAGAGAGACGATTCAGCTGTCACTTGTGTGGAAAGTCTTTTACCCAGGCTCGAAGCTTAAAAAAACACCAACTCATCCACAGTGGAGAGAAGCCGTACAGCTGTGATCAGTGTGGCAGAGCTTTTAATCGCAGTAGCAGCTTAAAGAGGCATCAAGTCACCCACTCTGGAATTAAGGCATACAGCTGTGACTATTGTGGAAAAACTTTCAGCCGCATAGAGAACAGAAATATACACCTACGCATTCACACTGGACATGATGTGTACTGCTGTGATCAGTGTGGCAAACTGTTTGGAAGAGACTCACACTTACAACGCCACATGTTTTCCCACACTGAGGAGAGACCTTATCAATGTGACCTGTGCAATAAGACTTTTAAACTTCCACAGCACCTGAGAGCACACCAACAGATCCACAGCAGAAAGAGACTCTACAAGTGCAGTTACTGTGAGGTATGTGTTTTTATTTTGATCTTGTAACTTTAGCCTTCTTCAGTCAGGTGTATATACAATAAAAAAATTTAGTGTTATAAAAAATTAATTAGAAAATATACAACCACAGAACAAATTATCGAAACGTTTCTGTTTAAAATCCTTGCTTTGGGGCATAAATTCTTCTCTCTCCAGGTAAAAACCATTTACATTGTTTGTCTTTGACTCACCTGGTTTCCTGTTGCTGTGTGTGGGCGGAGCTTCCTGGGTGGTGTAACCTCTTCCTACCATATATAGATCCATGTTACATTTGCCATTATGGCTGCTGGAGTTTGGCAAGTGTCCCTAAAGAACACAATAAGCTTAAATTCAAACTGATGACTCCTTCTAGAAGTGAGTCCTGTTACTTTGCAGCCATATTGAAACACACTGGAGCACTTACAGTTATTTTGAAGCATTATCTAAATTAACTTTCATTTCAAAGATCAATGGGACATAAAAACTTCATGCACAGAATATTCAGCCAGATCTGATAAAATCAGCTAAAGTTTTCTGACTTTGTACACAAATAAGATTTTAACAGCTTCTCTCCTGGTAGTTATACTTCCACCATCTTTCTATCTAATATTTAGTCAGAAATTTCAGTTCAGAGTTGAGCTCCATGTCTCTCTCTCATAATGTCTCTGCTGCTACCAGGACCTAACCTAGCAGTGACCAAGGATCCCACAGTCTGCCCTGCAGCAGTCCAACATCACTGTAAACTGAACCACAACACTGCAAACTACCCAGTTTATCCTGCACTTACTGTCCACTATAAACGTTGAATAACATGGAATTATCATTTCATTTGCTTTGAGAAAACTTTCTAGAAGATGAAACATCATGTACAGATCCAATATCTGACTAAAACTCTAAAATGAATGATAACGTTACCTGTAAGCTTTAAATTAGTAGTTTATCAAAGGACACTTGCTGAGCAGTCTTTACCTTAGAAAGAGTCTCATCTTCCTCTCATGTCCTCTCTTTGTTCCACCGTTCTCCAGCTCACAGAGTCAAAGTATGACTTGATTGAAGGCTGCAGGAGAAAGTCTGTATGAAATGAGCCGTATGAAAAATGAACAGACACAGCTGTGTCCAAAATCACTCACTGCTCACTTATAGTGAGTCCCACAGTTTGTTGTGAATGTACTCTGTATAGTATGTTGTGGTTATATAGTCATTCATTAGCAATATTGTAGTATTACTGTGGTCTTCTGGTCCTAGTATTACACTGATGTTATTGCACCTTTACAGTGGTGGTAATGCAATACTGCAATATTTTTATAGTATTACATTAGTATTATTATAGTGTGACATTATTATTGTAGCACAACAACATCAACATTATTTTACTATTATAATAATAAATGAGTATTACTGTAATATTGTATCCCAGTAAGCTGAGTGTTGTAATGTAAACAGTAAAATGTAATTGGACGTTGGCAGAGATGCTCTTTATTCCAGGCGACGTACAGGATAAAAATGTTGAAGGAATTCCCTGACTTACACTGTCTTTGTGTCTTTGTTTAGAAGCAAAGCCACACAGATGGATCCAGTTCTCACCCTGTCATCGCTGTGGTGGTGGGAAAGCGTTTCTGTGTGACCTTTGTGGGAAAACTTTCAATCAGCAACTGAGCCTAAAAACACATCAGCGTAGACACACTGGACACAAACTGAAGTACTGCAAAGAATGTGGGAGAAGCTTCACCACAACAGGTGAATTAAAACACCATGAGCTCTTCCACAGTGGGGTTAAAAAGCACCTCTGTGACCAGTGTGGGTCATCCTTTATCACAGCAGCTAACCTTAAAGTGCATAAACGAGTCCACACAGGAGAGAAACCATACAAGTGCAGACACTGTGACAGAAGCTTCTCACGATCAGGTAATCGTAACCTTCATGAAAGTACACACACTGAAGGGAACTACAGCTGTGACCAGTGTGACAAGAGCTTCAGGAATCTCACTTCATACTCCCGACACAAACGATCCCACGCTGCAAAGAAACTGTTTCACTGTTACCAATGTGCAAAAACATTCACTTCATTATCTGCTCTGTGCAAACATCAGCGTGATCATGCAGGCCTGAAATCATTCCCATCATTGGATCACAATGAATCTGCAGACACACAAAGATCCTCTTCTGGTCAAACTTAAAAACCTTGAGATCCGGCTCCACAGAATTCTGATGGAATCTCCTGTAAAGATCTGATGAGGGAGCTGTGAAACAGTAGCTGTAGGCCAGTAGTACTTTCAGTCTCATTGTACATTGTATATAGTGACAAAAGCATTCTGTTCTATTCTAGCATTTAGTTATTTGTATTTAGCTGCAGTATTTGTAATTTGTAACCTTCTTTCAGTGTTTTAGCTGTTAGTTCATGTTAGTGATTAGCATTTCTGCAGCAGTCAGAAAACAATCAGTTCTTATCTTATTTTTGTTAGTTTGTACTGAATGATTTTGATCCTCATGTTTTTGCTGTTTTATTGTTGAGTTTGTGTTGCAAGTCCTTCAACCGTTAAATAAAAATTTTATGAATCTTAAATAAATAATCACAAATAATTGAGCCATGAAATCACTTCCTGTATCTCAGAGTAAAGACTGAAGTGCCAAATGGAAACATGTTTGCAGTCAGATGAACTGTTTTCAGTGGCACAGATGGAGGTTTATCAGAGGAGGAGACTTGGCTGCTCTGCACTCACACTGAACAGGCTTCCTGCAGCTTATTAAAAACTCTGACATTAACAGGAAGAAAAATAAGGCCTTAAAATGTTTCATGTTTCCAAATATTTGCTGATTATTTCAATTATATTGAAATAATTTGTTAAAGTTGTGGTTTTAATGCTGGTTTTGGTTTTACTTGCTCAGAGTTGTTCCTTTATTAACAGCTTCTCTTTAATCTGCACTGACTGCCACTTTATTAGTCCTCAGAGATTTTGGTCCATATTGACAGCATCACACAGTTGCTGCAGATTTGTTGGCTGTGTATCCATGATGAGACCCTCCGGTTCCACCACATCCCAAAGGTGCTCTGTTGGATTGAGATCTGGTGACTGTGGAGGCCTTTTGACTGCAATGAACTCAGAGTCAGGTTCAGTAAAGCAGTTTGAGATGATCTGAGCTTTGTGACACAGTGTGTTATCCTGCTGGAAGCAGCATCAGAAGATGGTACGCTGTGGTCATAAAGGGATGAACATGGTCAGCAACAACACTCAGGAAAATGGACCCCCCGTATATCTCTGACAGTGGTTTGGTCCACTGCCTGCCATTCCCTCCCTGTGTTACTCTCTAAACCAAAGGACATGTAAGACATTTTTTATTTGTGTAACTCTGTGAAAACAAACAGATTTACAGTTGGAACCAGACTTCATTGTGTTTGCAAAGATAAATTCTATCTGGATAACTGGAGGTCAGTTAGTTTATTAAATAATGATGCAAAAGTATCTCTGCCCTGATCTCTGTAAAGGTCTAATACCACTTCAGACTGGGTCAGAGTAAAGTTCACTTGTTAACATGAAACCTCGTTGTAGCTGCCAGTGTGACACACTGATCCCAGCTCAGCTCTGACAGGCACACTGTTTGCTTTCAGGAGGAGCAGGAAACAGGCGTGCTGATGGATGAGGGCATCGGGTGACTGGAAACACAGTGAGGCCAACTACAGGACAAGTGGGGAACAGCAGGGATCTGAAATCAAAGAGATTTTAGTGAGAAATTTCACAGTGACTGCAGATGACTGTGAGTGATAAAGAGAAGAAAAATCCATTCTGTAAAGTTCAGCTTCTTCTGATCAATGTTTTTATCATGTGAACATTTAGAGCTGATTACAGGATCATTGAAGGGCTGCAAACATCTTTAATAGTGTCACATGTGACGAGTTTGTCATTGATCAAACTGGACAAACACTGTAATGATGTTTAAAGATGGATTATTGATGAGGCTCAGCAGAGCTCTAATATAACTAACGTAGTTGCCATTAACTGTGAAGGAGTTTGTAGCGCCATTGAAGCTGATTTGTTGCCCTCTGCTGGTGAGAAGACAAACTGCAGGAGATGCTCCTGCTGCTGCTGATGGAGATGATGCTGTGTCTGTGATGAAGCTGCAATTCAGCACTCACTGAGACAGGCTGAGCTGCTCCTGGATCAGTGGCCCACGCTAACATCAGTGATTATATTAATAAAGGGCTCAAAGAGCTGAGCAGAACACTCTGTGCGTTACAGCTTTCAGCTGCTTTACAGAAAACAAAGAGGCTTCACTTGGAGCATCAGTTAATGTCTCCTAACTTCAGCAGCTTTCTCTTCTCACTGATCTTGAAGTGTTGCTGCAGTACCCGCTCATGTTCCTGTCCTCTGTTTAGATGGAGCATGCTCACATGAGGCCTGAGCCCTGAGCAGGCTAAAGGTCAAAGAGCCCAGAGGTGGATAAAGAGGGGATGGAGGAGGATGTCTGGGACTTCCTTGTCTTCTAGCCTCCAGCACGGTGCCAGTGGCCCGCTCAGGTGATCCAGCCTACGTACCCAGGTGTGACCCTCAGGTGTCACCGTCTGTCTCCATGAACACAGCCCTGACGTCCAGGCTCCTGCTCCCCGGCGCTCCTCAGACTCTGAGCTAACTCTCCCTGCTACACCCACTGCTAATGACCATGTAACTGTGCAAATGTCATTTTCAGCACAAAACCCAAACAGTTTTCTTGGTTTCCTGATTCTGTTTGAGCTTCATATGAACACCAGCCACGGTAAACCAGACCAGTTCATCCACCCCAGGTGTTACTAACAGGCAGTTTGGTTGGACGCTGCTCAGACAGGTGCAACGTGCACTCCTCCAAAGCTGCAGCTGAATAAATGACCACTTTATTTCTCCCTCTGCAGAAAGTGGAGTCAGCTGATCTGAGTACAGTTTCTCAGAGATGAACTTGGATATTTAGCATGGTGAAAATGCATGAATGTAAATTTGTGTTGCAGCTGTGAGCTGAAATAAATACAGTCTGCTGTGTGGGAAATAATCAGCTGCAGTTTATTCCATCGGCTCATTGCAGGGACACAACAGGTTGTGTCCATGAACACACAAACAGAGACTGCTTTGACACTTTGACTGTGTGTCAGATACACTCCCCTTCATCGGTGTGACACTCTGACAGACACACAATCCAACATGACCTTTGATGTGTGTGAGTGTCACTCTAAGGTGAGTGTGTCCCTTCATGGCTCTGCCTTTAGCAGCAGTGCATTAATGATGCAGCTGCTTCACTTTAGATCCTGTTGCTGCTTTTTAGAGCCAAACTGCTCGGACACGCTTCAGGAAAAACAGCTCAGAGAGAAGAAATGTCCAAGGACTTTTTGTGCGTCTCAACAACCAAACTTGTGGCTGTGACTCAACCAAAGTTGTATTGCTAAAAGGTGAACAAAGACTCGTGTACATTTGCACCTTTGTTAGACAGATGAGCAGAGTCATACTCCACTAACAGGCCCACTCATGATGGACGACAGCAAAATGTCTCAGTGTGACCACAAAGCCTTCAAATCACTTTGCTTTACAAATGCAACCACACAACATTTACACACACTCACATCCACTCAGTCACAATAATCGTGGTGTTAATAATTACACTGCTACTACTACTATTTAAGGAGCACATTCAGTCCTATCATTTCATTTGGATCATAGCGGGAGGATTAGATTTAAAAACTAAACGTCAGCAAATGTAGAAATACAGCACTGTGCAAAAGTCCTGAGCCACCCTTCATTCCTCTCCAATGCAAGTGTTGGAGCATGAATGTGTGTGAATGTTAGACAATAGAAGCACTTAGCTTAGTTATATATGGAAGTGCTTGTATGAATGGGTGTGAATGGGTAAATGTAAACATGTTACTTTGAGTGCTCAGATGGAAAAGAGTCTATAAGAACTATTTAGAAAGGAAAGTTTGAAGCTGATCTTAAAAATAGAGAGGGTGTCTGTCTCCTGAATCCAAACTGCTTCCACAGAGGAGGGGCCTGAAAGCTGAAGCTCCGCCTCCCAGTCAGGAAACTGAAACACGTGTTTGTTTTGTTGCTCCTACAATTCTGTGAGCTGTGCTCTTCAACAACATTTGCTGCTCCAACAACTGAGCACACATTTAGCTTGTGTGATGTTTGCAGAGTAAGAATGGAGAAATGGAAGAGATGGAGCTCAACACTGAACTATTTCATAGCTTTCAGACTGTTTGCTCAGGTGTCCCACAGCACTTACAGGCTGCTAATATCTGAATATTTGTGCAGGACTTTGTGTAACATACAGGTGTGAGACTGGAGCTGCAGACACAGGATGAAAGACAGCAGCCAGAAGCAGCACCTGTCACTGTTGTCTAATCAGTGTGTGAGTCTTTAAGTCCTCCTCCAGCTTAAAGACAACATCCAGGTGAGGTGGATCAGTGGATACACCTGTCAGCGCTTTATCCTGGCTGCACCCTGGGTGGTTCTCCGCTCCATCAGAGTTGTGTCCAACATTTGAACGAGATCAGAGCTGCAGCAGCAGCATGAAGGCAGGGTGCAGTCTAAACTCTGCTTTATGAATATGAACATACGCTCTGACATCAATCATCAGTCGCTTTATGAAGACAAACTTACAGGAAGTTCAGAAGAAGAAGAACTTTATTGATCCCAAAGGGAAGTTCATGTGTCTGAAGCTCAGCTGCTGTTTGTATGAGCAGTGAAAAGCCTGACGGCTGTGGGTACCAATGATTTCCTGGATCTCTGCGTTTCACAGCAGAGAGAGAGAGGGGAGGCTTCCAGCACTGATGCTGAAGCGGCTGATCATAATAAGCTCTGCTCACAAACACTGATGTCTCAGAAAGAAGCCGAGCTGCTCACATTTGTCATTAAAGTTGGATTTCAGAGAAGTGTGAGTTTCACATTGTGTCTCTGATCCCAGAGTTTGATGAGACTGTTTCCTTCCTCTGCCCTGTGACAGCTGGGAGAAAGTCTCATGATCATTGGAGCTCAGCAGACTTCAGTCAGATCTGAGCTAAACAGTGGATACAGGCTGAAACTGGATCCCAGCTTCATCTGTGCATCCTCACAAACAGACAGCTGCTGTTTAAAAACAGCTGCACACACACATCACTGCTCCATGTGCTTTTTGGAGACACTTCCAGATCAGAGTGACGCAGCCTAGTCTCATAATGAGCTCACTAAAATGTGTCTGTATGAGATCTCTATGAGAGAAGAGAGAAGAGCAAAGATGATGTCCAAGGAAACAGGAAGAAAGAACTAAACTAAAGCTTTGGAAACAAGATCTGGGCTGCAGGTGCTCCTCAAAATAGAAACCAGAGCTCAGCTGTTTGGAGGAACACACCCTAGCATGCAGTAATATGACACAGCTCCAGACAGCACACATTTCAGAGCTTTTCCTCAGTGTTTGGATCGTGGCAGTGAACACACATGTTGCTTTAAAGCCACATGCAGTGTGTGAGCATGACTGGCAGCCTGTGCACTGAGACCATGAACGCAGCTGCTTCCCTGAAGCAGCTTCTTCTTCTTCTCTGCATCAAAGTTGCAGAAAGAGCCCAGGCTGCTGTGATCTACCAAAAGGAGGAGGAAGAACATGTGAGGGGAAATCACTCAGATATATCCAGGAATTCAATGCATCGTCTCAGGGAGCTCAGTCTGTCACAGCTGCTGAGATCAGCTCACTACAGGAACACTCACAGTGTCAGGGAGCTCCTGTCTGGGAACCAGTGCTTTTTATGTCTCTGACCATTTCACTTCCATCATCCATTTAACTCAGGGAGGTCAAAGGTCAGCTTGGTGCAGGCTGCTGAGTTTAGGAGAACGAGCATTTGTTCCTCTGCTGTCATTGGCTCAATGATGTGCTTCTTTCTGTGGCTGGGCTGTATCTGGGCTTATGTCGTACCTATCCCATGTCAGGCTCAGTGAGGTTCTCAGAGGAACCCGCCGTGTTTAGGAGGCCGTGAACATGGGTGGGAGAACGTCTGTGGCTGTGCAGGCTGCAGCTTTGTTGCTGCTCTCTTTACCCCACTGCTTTGGAGGGTGGAAATACCCCCACTAGTTAGCTTTGGCTGCTTAGGTAATGGGACAGGGGGGGTGTCACCCATTAAACTTTAAACTCCACTTTAATGGTGAGATATAAAAACAATCATCATGGACACATGAGCTTCATAAGGTCGGCCATCTTTATATTTGATATTCATTTCTATGTGAAGAAGCAGAATCAGACTCTTCAATGGTCGAGCTCTCAGTGATCTAAGCAGCTGTTTCACATCTGTTCTTATTGTTGTATCTTCATGTTTCTGCTGCTTCTGTCTCCAGATCTCTGTGGGAAACGGGCTCATTAATCTCAGTGCTTCTTCCTGAACAGCTTCAACAAGGTTACAGATGCTTCATGGCTCAATAACAGCTGCTGCTGTCTGATAGTGTCAGCGAGACCTGAAGCAGCGGCTGACGAGGATAATGAGGAACACAACAATCTGCAGAGATCCTCCATGTGCAGTCAGCACAGCGGCTGCATTAGTGGCTCTTTGAGTTTCCTTCCATCTGCTGTGAAGCTGCAGCACAACAAACACAAAAACACATCTTTGGCAAATCTGGGATCTTAATTCCAAATGTGTCCTAATCAAAGTGTCACTGCTTAGTGGCAACGAGCATCAGGACCCAGAAAGCTCTGAGATGAAGTCCAGCAGCTCAGATATAGTGTGATGATCAGAAGATCAAAGCTGTCAAAGCTGCTTAAAGTCACATTTTTGTAACTGTGAATCAGTTCAAAGAAGTGAGCTTTTCTCTTTGTGTTAAACACCAACAGCAGCTTCTCAGACCGAGCTTCACTGAAGCACAACCAGAAACTGAGTGGCAGCAACCGTCCCTCCAAATGTCTCATGATAACAAGAAAAACAGCCTTTCAGTTCACGCCCTCAAACATTTCTTCCTCCACTTCTTCTGAATGTGCTCTGCTGTGAATAGAATAGAATAGAATAGAATGCCTTTATTGTCATTATACAGGATGTACAATGAGATTGGAGGGCCACTCCTGTTCAGTGCCATGCAACAGAAAATCAAACTTACTAAAATAAAAATAAAAATATTATAATAAAGAAATATACAGAAAATAAACAATGTGTAAAATATACAAAAAATAGAATGTATAAAAATATATACATACATACCTACATTGGTGCATCTGTACATTGTAAGAAAAGTAAAAAGTGTATACATATAATAATGAAGATGATGAGTATTGCATTAGTGAATGAATACTGGATATTACACAATGTGGGAATGCTAGATATTGTTCAGTATGAATAATATAATATTGCACAGAGATGTGGGTGTTGCACAGTTACAGTGGGTGAGTGTGTGAGTTCAGGGTGGTGATTGCTCTGGTGAAGAAACTGTTCTTGAGTCTGTTTGTTCTGGCTTTGATGCACCTGTAGCGCCTGCCAGAGGGCAGCAGGTTAAACAGGTCAAAGCCAGGGTATGAGCTGTCCTTGATGATGTTCCTGGCTCTGCTGATGCAGCGGGAGGTGTAGATGTCCATCAGGGAGGGGAGAGGGCAGCCAACGATTCTTTGTGCTGTCTTGACTACCCTCTGAAGCCTGACCCTGTCTGCCTCAGTGCAGCTGCCGTACCATACTGTGATACAGTACGTCAGCAGGCTCTCAATGGATGAGCGGTAGAAGGTCAGCAGCAGGTTTGAGTCCAAGTTGTTCTTCCTGAGGACCCTCAGGAAGTGAAGTCGCTGCAGAACCTTCTTGATAACAGCTGTGATGTTATGTCGTGTATTTTTATCTTGATGACATCAGTATTTTCTATCAATATTTTTATATCATGTATTGTTATATATATATTAATCACACACTCTAATTAATGGTCACATTATGTATTATTTGTCACCTATATTGTCACTCACACACTGAAGCTCTGCATGCTGTAGACAGGTAAAAATGCTGAGGCCTGCTCTGCAGGCAACCTGGGATTTTTCCATTAAGTAATGCTAGCCCCCACCTTTGTGAGGAGCTTCACCTTTTACACAGTGCACTTTTGACCCAGCTTCTCCCGAGGGGAGGGGCAGAGACGCACCTGGACTTCGGAACGTGGGAAAGTTGGGTGTTTTGCTAGCTCCCGTGACCGATGTATAGAACTGTTGCCTGAGGAGCATGCTACTATGTCCCCTCCGCCTGATAACAGCTGGAGGAGGTGTGAGATTGGGCTATATAAGGGCATGGCAAACTTGGGAGGGAGCGCTCTTCTTTGCTCTTCCTCTCACCCGTGTTTGCAGCGGCTGCAGGCTCTCACTCCCGAGAGGGCTTCTGTTTTTATATTCTGTTAAACTCTGGACGTTTATTTCTTTGCTTTCTACCACCTTATAACAGCACCAAGGCACTCACTCTCGGGAGGCTTTTTGCTTTCTTGCATTTTGTTTAACTTTTGCTATCTTGTATTTTGTTTAACTTTTTGCTATCTCGAACTTCGTTTAACTTTGTGCTTCAATAAATCCTGGAAACGAAACCTGCTCATCTCCAGTGAGTTTCTGTGAAGTGTGGAGCTTTTCTCAAGGTGCATTTGCTTCCATTGGTCTCCCCTCCGCCTGGTAAGAGCAACAGGGGGAGAGAGCCGCAAAAAAAACCCGACAGTTATCTGACCAAGAGAGATCAGCAGAGATGAGGACACCAAGAAAGTGAAGGTGTGGACCCTCTCCACACGCTCGCCGTTGATGTAGAGGGGAGCTGGGTCAGTCCTGTGCTTCCTGAAGTCGATGAGTGTGTGTGTGGTGCTGTGAAGACAACATCAACAACAGAGGACGATCTTTGTGCTTGCAGCGTGCAGCTTGAATGTGCTGTGTAAGGGGGAAGAACAGCCACAGTTATGGACAGCAAACAATCCTCAAGTGTAACATTAAACATGGATTTAAAGATCATGTTTCCATGTGGTTCCTCTGCCGTGTCAGCAGGGCTGTACTCAGAGGTGGCAAAAGTACTGACATTCTGTACTTAAGTAGAAGTACAAGTACTTATGTTAAAAAATACTTTAGTAAAAGTCGAAGTACTGGTTCAACTTCTCTACTTAAGTAAAAGTAAAAAAGTACAGGCTCTGAAATGTACTCAAAGTAAGAAAGTAAAAGTAGTTCTTTGGAGGACGTTTCTACCTGCTATTTTTGTGTAACACTAACCAAACCTCATTACATATTATTGTAATAATATAAAATAATATTACATGAGAATACAAACGTTATTCCAATCTAAATTTTAATTCTAATGAATGCTCTCAGCTTGAATCTGTTATGTAGGACACAAACTGTGAAAGGGAATTTAACCACAGCTCTATTCTCTGTGTCCTCCATAGTAGAGGGTGACTGTGCCTCCACCTAAACACCAACATGAGGATACTCAGGGGTTACAGTGGGATTCAGAAGGTGGAGGAACCCTAAGATCAGCTGTAGTGGCTCTGCATGGGGAGAAGAATCACAGCTTTCTATTGTGAGCTGCAGTAAATGATGTTGGTGTGCAGGCTGTGATCAGCTGACCTGCTGCTGCTGCTCTGAGGTTTACTGCTCTGTGTGGATGAAGTGAACTCACAAAGATGTAACCCAGTATTTCACAGCTCTCTGAGCTGATCTCCATCCCCTACACTGACAGCATACAGGCTGTAGTAATGTTGGATTCAGTGAATGAATCTCAGCATCAGCAGCTTTGATTCAAACTCATCTCTGCTGCACTGATGTAACCTGTAACTCTGACCATGAACACAAAGTGCACCAACACAGAGCTTTACTGTAAATAAAGTACAACAAGCTAACCTAAACTGCAGTATTTTCATAGAATCTTTGAATTACACAACGTCAGCATACTTCAGTTTATTTTCCAGTCCTTACCTTTAATTCTAACCTCTCTTCTTCCTCTCCTGTCCTCTTTCTCCATCTCTGAGTGAACTTCTCTCTCTTTGCTCTCCCTGAAATACAGCAGCTCTTCTTTTAGCTAGCTGTGTAACAAACTGCACACACTTTGTGTGTTTGCTGATATTTGTTGAGCATTTAGAAACGTTGCATTTACCTGCCACACGTTACTCCCTTCGTGCTCACTCCTCTTCAGTAGCGCTAGCTAAGCTGTTTATGTGCCGCAGCTTAACTTACGGACTCGGTCCGGCCCGCTGTAACCCCTGATTATAGCGCTATAAATGATACATTAATTATATGGGTTTGCGTATTTAATCCCTTTGTACGAGATAAGCCCCGGTGATGGAGGATACACCAGTACGATTGTCTCTTATGTGTTATTATTCCTCCGTTTAGGCTCAGATCGTTTGATGTTTGACGGCGCACTGACCGGAAATGCAAACTTCTCTCTGACGTGTTAAAAAGTAACGAGTCTGTTTGAAAATGTAAGAAGTAGAAAGTACAGATACTTGTGTAAAAATGTAGGGAGTAAAAGTAAAAAGTAGTCAGAAAAATAAATACTTAAGTAAAGTACAGATACCTGAAAAATCTACTTAAGTACAGTAACGAAGTATTTGTACTTCGTTACTTCCCACCTCTGGCTGTACTGTGCAGCCTCTGATTGATCTGTAAGGATCACTTCTGTAATATGAGCACAAACAGATGCGCTGATATCATTACAATATACACAGCAAGGATGATGACACTAAATTTACTGAACAGCTGGATGAACATAAAAATATCTCCATCATTTCATAGAACCAGCAGAGTCATTAGAATCACAGTGAGCTAAAGGACGCTCTGAAACAAACTGCACTGGATGCTGCAGCTGAGGAGAAAAGAAAACTGCTTTGATCAAACTGGAGATTTGAACTCAGAGCTTCACCTGTGAGGACTTTCATATATGACCTTTGACATGCACAGCAGGAACAGCCATTTCTACCTGCAGAGCTTCATGTGTGGAAACCTTCACAATATTTCATAAAAACATGAGCAGCTAAACAGGAAAAAGCTGATTGTGAACCAAAAGTCCAACATCCAGTGAAGAAGAAAAGCTCAGAACAGTTGAAGGAAGAAAAAAGCAGAGAAACAGCTGTGAAGGAAAATGACATGAAATACTGATGACATCATTCAGCTGGATCAGCTCCAACCCTGTCATCCTTTATATTTTAGTGAGTTCTTACATATATTTATTGCTGTGTGCGTCATATGTATTTTATTGTGTTATCCCATTTTCATGTCCATCACTTTTGTCAAACTTTTATAAATAAAATTGAACTGGAAGTGACATCATGGCTCAAATGATTCATTATTAAACCGTTTAAAATTTTTTTAAATTTTTATTTAACCTCGGATTTGTGGGATATGACAACAAAAACTCAACAATAAAACAGCAACAACATGAGGATAAAACAGATTCAGTACAAACTAACATGTAAGATAAGAACTGATTTTTAATCTGACTGCTGGAGAAAAGCTAATCACTAACACGAACTCTAACAGCTAAAACACTTTAAATCCAGGAAGAAGGTTTCCTCAAACATTTCAATCTTATGGATCTTTTGTCTCAGATGTGTTAAATTCAGGGTTGTCAAACATAAGGCCTGAGGCCCACAAAAATATTCAATTAGTCCAATCCAGCCCACTGGATGGCAAACTTATAATACTGCTGCAATCTCACCTGAACACAACACACATTTCTGCAACTTTATAACAAAAATACTAAAACTAAATACAAATAACTGCATGCTACTAATTTCTAGAAAAAATTAGGGGTGGGACTTTAACGCGTTAATTTCGATTAATTAATTATGGGGAAATTAACACGTTAAAACTTTTAACGCATCTTAATCGCACTTTGCACCGTGGAACGTTTCTCAGTGCGCGAGTTCCCGGCATACAGATTATATCGACGCACAATGTCCAAATTAGGGGCCGCATCCTGCGAAGGACCCGGCCCACGTCTTTCGCAGCCCACGAACACCACAAAGGCCGGAAGTGAGCGGCTAGCCTTCATATCAGCTGCCCTCACCTCTGCGTAGCTCATGTCGCCTAGCAACCGTGAGTGTGAAGCACAGCTGTGTAAAAACAGCTGGTTAAACGGAGAACGAACTTTTTCTCCTTTTTGTGGTTTAATTTTAAGTCTTTAATTCAAAATAAGCTGTTAAAACAAGCATAACACATTTCAACATCAAGGAATACAGCTGAGCGAATGATTAATTTCCAACTATATTAAGTGAGACATTAATGTTGAATAAAACTATCCAGTTATGATGCTTAACTTTAATTTCAGGAGTTTGCTTATCACAGGAGCACTTCCACCCTTCATTGGTCTGTGTAGTAGACTGGTGGGAAAATAAACAAGATTTTGAAGTTTAAGCTTATGTATATTGATTCATTCATCAACCAAACTTAAATTAATATTTCTCAAGTTAAATATTTAAATGCAATTAAAATGCGATTAATTTTGATTACAAAGCTTGTAATTAATTTGATTAATTTTTTTAATCGAGTCCCACCCCTAGAAAAAATGTAACTATGGTAACATTTTCTTTCACAGCTCCCTCATCAGATCTTTACAGGAGATTCCATCAGAATTCTGTGGAGCTGGACCTCAAGGTTTTTAAGTTTGACCAGAAGAGGATCTTTGTGTGTCTGCAGATTCATTGTGATCCAATGATGGGAATGATTTCAGGCCTGCATGATCACGCTGATGTTTGCACAGAGCAGATAATGAAGAGAATGTTTTTGCACATTGGTAACAGTGAAACAGTTTCTTTGCAGCGTGGGATCGTTTGTGTTGGGAGTATGAAGTGAGATTCCTGAAGCTCTTGTCACACTGGTCACAGCTGTAGTTCCCTTCAATGTGTTCAGTGTGTGTACTTTCATGAACGTTACGAGTACCTGATCGTGAGAAGTTTCTGTCACAGTGTCTGCACTTGTACGGTTTCTCTCCTGTGTGGACTCGTTTATGCACTTTAAGGTGAGCTGCAGTGATGAAGGATGACCCACACTGGTCACAGAGGTGCTTTTTAACCCCACTGTGGAAGAGTTCATGGTGTTTTAATTCACTTGGTGTGGGGAAGCTTCTCCCACATTCTTTGCAGTCCTTCAGTTTGTGTCCAGTGTGTCTACGCTGATGTCTTTTTAGGCTCTCTTGCTGATTGAAAGTTTTCCCACAAAGGTCACAGAGAAACGCTTTCCCACCACCACAGCGATGACAGGGTTGAGAACTGGATCCATCTGTGTGGCTCTGCTTCTAAACAAAGACACAAAGACAGTGTAAGTCAGGGAATTCCTTCAACATTTTTATCCTGTACATCGCCTGGAATAAAGAGCATCTCTGCCAACGTCCAATTACATTTTACTGTTTACATTACAACACTCAGCTTACTGGGATACAATAACTACAATACTACCACCAAAATACTACAATAATACTCATTTAATACTGTAACAACCTTAATGTTGTAGTCTCACAATAATAATGTCACACTATAATACTAATGTAATACTACAATAAAATTATAGTACTACATTACCACCACTGTAAATGTGCAAGAATATCAGTCTAACACTATAATGTTTATATAGCACTAGAATTCCACAGTAATGCTACAATATTGCTAATGATCTACTATATACCACCACCATACTATACAGAGTACATTCATAGAGCACAACAAACTGTGGGACTCACTATAAGTGAGCAGGGAGTGATTTTGGACACAGCTGTGTCTGTTCATTTTTCATACAGCTCATTTCATACAGACTTTCTCCTGCAGCCTTCAAACAAGTCACACTTTGACTCTGTGAGCTGGAGAACGGTGGAACAAAGAGAGGACATGAGAGGAAGATGAGACTCTTTCTAAGGTAACGAGTCAAAGACAAACAATGTAAATGGTTTTAAAGGCCCACTTCCAGCTCTGCTGTGGAAACATTAACGTAAACAAGCCAAATATAAGACAAAAAGTGGCATCACAAGCAAACAGCAGAGCAGGCAGCCTGTTAAAGACTGACTCCCTGTGACAAATATTTAAACTGTTTGTAGTTTGGCTCTGTTTCCTCTGTGCTAACAAAGCTTACAGGTGTTTTTACCTGCAGAGAGAAGAATTTGGGCTTCAAAGCAAAGAATTAAACAGAAATGTTTTGATCATTTGTTCCATGGTTGTATTTTATAATTTATTTTTTTAAAACAATAAAATTATTTTCATTCTATATACACCTGACTGAAGAAGGAGCCACTATAAACCAACATAAAGACACATATATGCAGAAATAATAATACCATGATATACCAGGAAACTGGTGTATCATAAATAATACAGTGATATAAATGTTTGTCACTACAAAAAGTAATAATTTAGTTTCTTATGATCATAGAAGCAAAAATCATAACTGAACAGTTGTTCCCAACAGTCAGGCTAAAGTTACAAGATCAAAATAAAAACACATACCTCACAGTAACTGCACTTGTAGAGTCTCTTTCTGCTGTGGGTCTGTTGGTGTGCTCTCAGGTGCCGTGGAGTTTTAAAACTCTTATCACACAGGTCACATTTATGAGGTCTCTCCTCAGTGTGGGTAAACATGTGGCGTTGTAAGTGTGAGTCTGATCCAAACTTTTTGCCACACTGATCACAGCAGTACACATCATGTCCAGTGTGAATGCGTAGGTGTCTATTTCTGCTCCCTATGTGACTGAAAGTTTTTCCACAATAGTCACAGCTGTATGCCTTAATTCCAGAGTGGGTGACTTGATGCTTCTTTAAGCTGCTACTGTGATTAAAAGCTCTGCCACACTGATCACAGCTGTACGGCTTCTCTCCACTGTGGATGAGTTGGTGTGTTTTTAAATTTCCAGTCAGGGTAAAAGACTTTCCACACAATTCACATCTGAATGGCTTTTCTCCAGTGTGGATGAGTTCGTGCGTATTTAGGTTACTCTTCGAGGTAAAATCCTTCCCACACTGATCACAGGTGTATTTTTTTCCTCCCTTCCTTCTGTGAGGTTTGTCAGCCTCCTGAGAGCGCTGACTTCTTGCTCCATGTTGGTCCTGCAGTGACAGAGATACAAACAGAGGCAGTGAGTGAAATGCAGTCGTGGAACAAACTTCAAACTCCATTAATATTAGAGTTTTTTGGTAGCCTCCAAAGATCTACTAGGTCTATTACCTCCACCTACTGGTGAAAGTAGCACATTACATGCAGCCATGTACAAGGGAAAAAAGAGGAAACATAAATTTATGTAAAATGAATTCAAAGCATTAATTGGACATCCTGGTTATAAAGAATCATAACAGTCCAGCTTCAAAATGCCAAAGGATGGGACAACACTGCAAATGGATGAAAGCCATCCTGGAAACTTGTTTTATCTGTGAGCTAACAGACACATCCTGGTCAAAGATGAATCCAAGATTCCTCACAGGACTACTGCAGGCCACATGAATGCCATAAAAGGGCAGCAAACACACACTTTTTCAAGTACTGTATGCATATATTTTCTAATAAATAACAAAGCAAATATGAGCTCTCTCTCACTGAGTTTCTGATCACACTGACAGACAAACTCCACAGTGTTGAACTGCAGTTTGTGATGGTAGTTGTTGTTCTGCTCTGCAGCCTCTGTGAGTTTGGTGTAGCAGCACATGAAGCAGCTCTCCACCTTCTGCAGCTTCTGCTTAGAGTGACCCTAAAGCTTGAAGCAGATCTTCAGAGCAGAACAAGGACTACTGCCACCAGCTGCAGTCCAACACAGTGGAGTTGGAGTGTGTTGAACCACAGGATGAGAGACTCTGGGGATCACCACAACATCAACGTCAACAGCTACTGGTACAGCATTTCCAAACCAGTAAGAACTGGAATCAAACTGGTTGGAAAACAATGAGATCTAATGAGGAGAGAGTGGAAAAGTGCTATGAAAATATGAAATGTGTAATTATAACAGTAATGAAAATGACATTATAGATCAAATACTGCTCAATGAAAATGATGTATTGTATGATAAATTGTGGGTTTGATCTGAATCTTGATTATTAATGTCTTTGTTTCAGTGTCCTGTTAAAATGTGACCTTTTTATTTTGTCTTGTTGTAACTTCAGTGCTAATTGGGACCATAATAAAACAAACCAACAGCAGCTGATGAAGTCACACAGTTTCAATAATAGTGTAACACTGATATTTTTCTCACCTGTTGTGTTGAACTCATTGTTTCCTCTGTGGAGGCTGAAAATGTTCCTCTGCTGCTCCGTCAGACTCTCCTCCTCCTGATGATCAGCTGCAGGAGAACAGATCTGTATAGTAGCTCTTTGGAGGACGTTTCTACCTGCTATTTTGTGTAAAGCTAACTGAACCTTATTACATATTACTGTAATAATATAAAATAATACATGAGAACACAAACGTTATTCCAATCTAAATTTGAATTCTAATGAATGTACTCAGCTTGAATCACAAACTGTTAAAGGGAATTTAAACACAGCTCTGTTCTCTGTGTCCTCCATAGCAGAGGGTGACTGTGCCTCCACCTAAACACCAACATGAGGATACTCAGGGGTTACAGTGGGATTCAGAAGGTGGAGGAATCCTAAGATCAGCTGTAGTGGCTCTGCATGGGGAGAAGAATCACAGCTTTCTATTGTGAGCTGCAGTAAATGATGTTGGTGTGCAGGCTGTGATCAGCTGACCTGCTGCTGCTGCTGCTCTGAGGTTTACTGCTCTGTGTGGATGAAGTGAACTCACAAAGATGTAACCCAGTATTTCACAGCTATCTGAGCTGATCTCCATCCCCTACACTGACAGCATACAGGCTGTAGAAATGTTGGACTCAGTGAATGAATCTCAGCATCAGCAGCTTTGATTCAAACTCATCTCTGCTGCACTGATGTAACCTGTAACTCTGACCATGAACACAAAGTGCACCAACACAGAGCGTTACTGTAAATACAGTACAACAAGATAACCTGTTTATTACACACTAAACTGCAGTATTTTCATACAATCTTTGAATAACACAAAGTCAGCATACTTCTGTTTATTTTCCAGTCCTTACCTTTAACTCTAACCTCTCTTCTTCCTCTTCTGTCCCCTTTCTCCATCTCTGAGTGAACTTCTCTCTCTTTGCTCTCCCTGAAATGCAGCAGCTCTTCTTTTAGCTAGCAGTCACACTGTGTGACAAACTGCACACACTTTGTGTGTTTGCTGATATTTGTTGAGCATTTAAAAACGTTGCATTTACCTGCCACACGTTACTCCCTTCATGCTCGCTCCTCTTCAGTAGCGCTAGCTAAGCTGTTTATGAAGAAGCTACCACACTGCACTGTTTGGGGGAATGAGCCCTTTAAGGCTGGATTTGGATTGATACACTTTTGTGGGATACGGCCGGTTCTAGCCGGCTATGTTAGGGTGGGCATCTAGAAACAGTAGGTGGGAAACTTGTTTGAAACAAAGACAGAAGGTCTGAACAGCCGACTAGTAACCCACAGGTTTGTGGTTGGAGTCCCTGTTCATGTGCTGACATCTCTGAGAAGACTGTTTGTATTTGATCCCTGACAAAAAGAAGCAGAGCAAACAAAAACCTGAGCACAGCAACATTTAGAAGATTCATTTGTTCCAGCAGCTACAGGATGGTTTCTACAGGCTGAAGAACATCAGTCAGTGCAGGAATCAACATCTGCACAGTGATTTTCTATCAAAGGAACAAAGTGAATGCAGACACACACAGAGACAGACTCTCTCCAAACCCTCAGAACAAAAGCTGTCCAGCTTTGTGTGTCTGTCAAAATGCTTTTTACACATTCTGCTGGAATCAGTGTTGTTGCAGCTGCAGTCAAAGCAAGATGGAAACCATCAAGAAGGAAAGTTCAGATCCACTCAGACTAAATGTCTTCAGTCAGTCTCCAGTTGCTGAGAAACTGCAGTTTGGTGCTCCATTTGAACCTCATGAGACTTTAAGCACAAAGTGAAAAACAACAGAAAATCAGCATCATTGTTCCTGGAAGGAGAGCTGAGAGTGAGCTTTGGATTCTACTCTGCTGGGAACAAAGACAACTGAAGACACCACAGCCGAGTAGCTCCTCCTGTTCTGCTTCATCAGGTTCACCACCTGGGGCGCATGTGTAGTTGGTGCATCCATAAAGTCTCTGCAGAGGAGTCAGTGCGGTCATAAAAAGCTGGCAGGTGCACACAGACTCACACTGACTTTCTGATGATGAATTCTAAGTCAATCTGTGACTTGAGTCTACTCAGTTTTGTTTGTTTTTGATTACATTTGAGTACTGCGTTAGCAAAGCAGCCTGAAAGTCCTGTGATTCATTTGTGTGTGACACCAACACAAAGGTGACTTCAATGAGCTAGCTCTAGATTCTGTTGTCAGCCACCGAGCACAAAAACGTCCGTGTTGGTTAGTGTGGAGCCAATTCCCTCGTTGCTGCCTTGGTTTTGATTCTTGTTAAAGAGTCGTTCTCATGACTCATCTAGTGACATCACTGCCTGACATGCAGTCTACTGACATCACATCTTCAGCTGAACTAAACCAACTGGAACCCTGGCTGAGTAGGTGCTGAAAAACTACCTGATACCAGGTACTACCATCTGATGGAAAACCCTAAAAACCGAGCAGAGTAGGCACTAATGGAAAAGGGCCAACAGCTACACAAACAATACACATGCTTAACAATGGATACACACTGCTGTGTTAAATTTGTACTGTAGATATATGGTAACTACAAACCGTACTGAAACTCTACACCATAACCTGACTTGTGCCTTTCTAGAAATGTAACTATAATTAGACTATAAATAAATATAAAACATATACTTCTACAACCTATTTTACTGTTACAATGTTTGTACTGAAACATTCAAAGGGAGCATCAAAAGGAATGATAAAGTGACTACAGGTGTGTTTCTGTTAACAAAGGTAAAGTTAAAATAAATCTCCATGGATTTTAGATTTAAGATTGTTGAGTTTCCGAGGTGCGCCTAAAGGCACACACTCAATCGTTCATAACGATGTAGATGCGCACAGTATTTTGCAGCCAGGTGTAGCTGCAGTGAGCGCGGTCGCTGCTGCGTGTCTTTAGCTTTTTGTCTCCTGCACTTTGTGTTTTGTCCTGTGTGTTGCTGCTGGGATCTCTATGCTCCTCTTTTCTCTCCTCACCGCCCAGCTGCTCTCTGAACATCATTTTAGGAGTTCACTTCCTCTCACGTGTTCATCACAGCAGCTGGACAATAAAGTTTATTGTGACCCTGATACTGCAGCAGATCGCTCTCATCCATTTCCTGTTCTCCCTTCAAATAGAAATGAGGCTGTAGAGGTTTGGAGCAGGCAGAAAAACAGAGTTTCTGCTCCACCTTCTCCCAGCATGCTGAGCTAATGATTAGCTGGTGTTTGTCTCCAAACACTCTCTCACTCTCCTCTCAGCGTGTTCACAATAAAGTGAACAGACACCGAGGAGAGCAGCAGAAGACCTCATTCAGGAGCTCAGCTCCAGATTAACTGAACTCACATTAAAGTTAGCTCCTGCTTACCTTTAGATGACAAGCTGCGGGATGAAGCTGCAACTCTTTCCAAACACACAAAGAAGTCAGCGAGCACAGACCCGCGCGCTTCAAGGCAGACACATCCCACTTCCGGTCAATCCCACTGAACAAGATGTGGCTGCGATTGAGCCGGGAGCGCAGCAGGGGGCGCTCCAGAGTCGAGTCTGAGCTTCCAAAGAAATGAGTCCAAATCCGTCCTTCCTCCTTTTCCTGATCACTTTACCTTCATGTGGATGGAAAACGTCATGAGGTGAAGGAAAGGAGTGAAGGAGAGTGAAGGAAACTCCAACGTCCTGAAGATGGACTCTTAGATGTTTGTCCAGCGTGTTGTTGCAGTGTTGTTTCATGCAGCTCATATAAAAGCAGAGCAGCAGCAGGAACATCTGCCTTCATCACTGAGGCTGTTATTGGAGAGAAAAAGGAGCAGGAAGCCCAAAAAGTCACATTCAATGTTGGTCACATTGTGAGTCGCTGCTCATTCTGTGCGCTCATATTTCCTCTTCCTGTTGCAGAGATGATCCAGTGTAACTATTAACAATATAGTCATTCTTATCAAAGTGTCTTGAATAGGAATCAAATAAACACAAAAAAGAACTTTAATCATATAATATATATCTTTCAAATAAAAAGTGCACTTAACGTCCACTTCAAAAACACAGCTTGAACATAACAAATGCCACAACAATGTGGTCTTATAGTAGAAAACTTCAGTGTTTTGCAAACTCTAATTCTGTCTCATTCTATTACCAGGAATAACACAACACAACAATACATGAGATAGAGGCAAGCTCACAGCTAATGCCAGTTTAATATCATCATCATACATAAGTCCCCGTACAGTGTTTTAATGGATGAAGGTTATCAACCCTATACCACCGAACATGTCATAATCGGCTCAGTGTACTTCAAAAGTGCCGCCGTTCGCGGAGTTGTGGCAACAATTTGCGTAATAACGCCGTAATAATACCCTATTGTGAAGTGCAGTTTCTCAGCTTTCAGAAACCGTTTGAATTTTTCCGATAGTACAGTAACTCAAAGTTCCTTTGATCAGCCGCTCCTCAGGCTCTGTGCTAACCAGCTGTTCGGCCGGTAGCGGCGATCGCCCGGCAGTATAGTGTTATAATATGTATGCTGTGTGTGCGTTTCAGATGGCTCTCATGTTGCAAAACTACCGCTGTAAACTGTCGGTCTGGGCATTCAGCCGGTGCTTTGCGCCTCCAGTTTGTTGCTGTTGGGTTTTAAAAACGATTGTGGTGAAGGAGTCGCTCTCACGCCTCTGCTAGTGACGATACTCCCTGGCCAATCAGTGGCATGCTGTACTCCGCGTCATATTTTTGTATCGCCTTGGATCGCTTAGAACCTCGGGTTAGTGAGTACGGAAAAAGGACCAGCAAAGTGTACCTGATTCTAATGGAGATGCCGTCAAATCGCGGTGAGTCGTTCCGTATGGAAACACTGCTTTATTCTCTTGTCTCTGTGTACAATGCAATTTGCTACCTGCTGCTATCTAGTCTAGTGATATGGAAGAGTATTACATGATTATGCTCCAGTCACAACTACAGCAGAGACACTCGTGGCATATTACGTGAAACTGGATAATTTCCTGAGGCACACCTGACGATCTCCCACGGCACACTAGTGTGCCGCGGCACACTGGTTGAAAAACACTGTTTTAAATGCTTTTAAACCTCTAGTTTGAACTCCTGATTTAGCTTTAGTTTGTTTTCTGTAACCCTGAAGTCTCATGTAAGTGTGCTGAGAGGAAAAAATAAAAATACTACTCTATCTTTGAACAGCTCAGACTTTATTAAGGTACAATTCAATTCAGTTCAATTCAATTCAATTCAATTCAATTCAATTCAGTTCAATTCAATTCAATTTTATTTATATAGCGCCAAATCACAACAAACAGTCGCCTCAAGGCGCTTAAGGTCTGTGGTTAATTAGGCACCTGTATTTGTCTATTGTTGTTTTGCAAAGTAGTGAGGACAGCTCAGTTTGTACAGACTCTGGCTCCTCACTCTGCTCTTTTTCATAAGAGCCATGGCTGCAGCAGATTCCTCAGGCCTGACCTAATGTTTGTGGGCCGCTACATTACAGGAGCTCTAAAACTCTCTGTGTGCATCAGACTATTGGTCTGCTCTGCTGTGAAATGAGTGATATGTGGCTCTGATGAGCAAAAATGTCTCTTTATGCCATAGAAACTGTGTTAATGAGAAAAGTATAGAAGTTTGCTTTATGGCCAATGTGTCATTTTGACTTGCAAACAAAAGGATTTTTATTAAAGCAAACACATCATGACCGAGAACAAGAAGAAGATCAGGCTCAGTTTTAGTGCGCTGCAGAAAAACAGTGTTTTAAGTTGTGATGTTTCCACCGTGTCTTTCTGTTCTGACTTTAGACTCTTTCTGTTGGCAGCAGTAAGAGGATATAAGCTATGGTGCTGAAAGCTGGTACAGATCCTTTCAGGAAAAAATAAACCGATGATCTTCCTAATTTAGTGAAAAAGTAGTTTAGCTTTATTTATCCTACGCAAAGATAGGCTTAACCATCAAACTGTGGAGAAACTAAAGTAGCTCAGACCCTGCTAGTTAGGATGCATCATCAATGTGTGTGTGACTGTGAGGCCTTTTCTTTATGAATAAAAACATTTTACACCTCACATGACAGAGACTTTGTTTTTTTAGCTGATTATTAGGCTGTACACTATACAGGTGATACTATTCTTAACCTGTGATGTTTTAAAGCTGTTTCACTTTATGTTCTGACTTTATTGAGTCAAACTTATAACACACTTAGAAAAGGATGTGAAGAAGCTGCTGCAATAATGCTTTCACAGAGCCAAAGGGATTATTGAATAAAAACAAGCAGTGTCATGCCCTGTGGATGTTGGTGTGTGTGTGTGTGACGATTTTGTCGGGACTTTCTCCAGCTGGTCCTCTACGCGAGAGGCGTGGATACCACTAACGGGTGGATCCCAAGGCGGCGACTTTCCGAGATACCTCCCTCTTGGGCGGCCCTTCCACGGCGCTGCTCCACACCTGTTTCCCATTAAGGCTTTCACGCAGACTTCTTAAGCTGACAGCAGACCTCAAGTCATCGCTGGATCATTGATTAAGTTGCAGTCAGTGTCGGCTCAGTATCTTGATGGTTGCTTACCTGTACCGTTGTCTTACCTTGTTTTCTCGTCTCTCGTCTCAGGCCAGCTGTAGATCCCTGCCTGTGCCCAGTCGCCGCCACTGCCTCGTCCTCTCGTTTCTGGAGACCCTTGGGTGTCACCGTCACTCTCCTTCCTCGTCGGAGCCAGTTGTTCCACTCCCTCAGCGACCCCTGCTCCTGCTTCCTTCCCCTTCGCTCAGTCTACACGATAAATAAACCTGTTAACCGTAACGTTCCGTGTGTCACCTCATTCTGCTGGTCTTGACAAGCAGGGTATTCAGAAGTTTTAACTTTGGACTTTAAAACACAAACTAAAGTAGCTCAGACTCTGATACTGGGTTGATTGTCAAAGTGTATGTGTGGCTGTGGGGACTTAGATCACCTAATGGAGCTCATGTGAGTGCAGATCCCTTTGGTCTCTTTGTCTTTGTGACTGCAAAATAGTGGCAGCTGCTGTTTGAAGGAAATGCAGATGTGATAACAGAAATACAGGAGAGCTGTAAGAACTCTTTGGTCCCCTTAGAGAGGAAAATACACACCTACTGCTTTAACCACAGGATAAGCGGAAGAAAATAGATGGATGGATGGATGGATGATTGTTCCCATATAAAAAATACTTGGAATGGCATAAAAGTCTACAAAAGGTTTTATCCTTGTAACATCTGTAGCATCACCCTTACATAAGTCATGAATATGGGCAATTAGGTTCATAGCTTAGTGAGAGTATTACTATTTTTAATATTCAAAGTATCATAAGCTTGCCATGGTTGAGATGATTCTTCATCAGGAGTCGGGACAAACAGTTGATGCTGGGTAGCTGTGGGTACAGACACATGATGAGTGAAAAGTGGGAGGTGGAGAAAAAAGCTCAGTGATTCATGGGACGTTCCCAACACCCTAGGCCTATAGTAGTGTCACTAGGGGAGATGGGGGTGGTTCAGGGTCACCTGATCCAGCCCTAACTATAAGCTTTATCATAAAGGAAAGTTTTAAGTCTAATCTTAATAACAGAGAGGGTGTCTGTCTCCTGAATCCAGACTGGGAGCTGGTTCCACAGAAGAGGGGCCTGAAAGAAACTGTATTCATTCAGAATCAGGAGCTGCTACACCACCCAACATCTCACTGTCCATGATTATGAAATGCTGCCACCTGTCCTCTGATCTCCTGTCTGTTTGTTCTGCTGTTGAAATGAAGATCTAAAGTTATCTAACCTTGAGCTCTAATATTTAGTAATATAATATTCTTCACTTCTGCATGTGATTTTCTCCAACTAGCTTTAATCACAGAGGAAGCAGCAGAGCAGCAGACAGTTTGAGAGGTTTGGGCCCACAGATGGTGACAGCATGGAGAGACTGTGGTCCTTACCCTGAAGAACTGCAGGAGTCACAGAGGAGATGAGTCCATCTCACTGTCTGGACCTGCTGACTGATGTTCTTCTGCACTGCAGGTGTAGCACAGCACTTACAGGCTGCTAACATCTGAGTCTTTGAATATTGGTGCTGTGTTTTTGTAATAAATAGGCTGAGTTTGGGACTTTTATACACACAATGAAACCCAGCAACCAAGCAATACCTGTTACTGTTGTCTAATAAGTGTGTAACTCTTTAATCTTACCTGCTGCCCATCTTAGAAGGAGTGTTCATATAAACATGGAGGAAAAAGATGGAAGAATCTGAGCTGAACTTCCTGTTTCCTGCTACAGATGCTGAGTATGACCTCAGAGGACAGCTGGTCCGCAGAGTTACAAGTGAATCAAGGCAGAGGGCAGTCTGCCTGCAGCTTAAAAGAAAACATGCAGGTGAAGGTATGTGGATCAGTCGATAACCCTGTTGCTACTTTCAAATGAGAGCCTGTTAGAGAGAGACAGTCTGAGCCACTTTAGCCTCACAAGAAGGACAAAAATGAAGATCCAACTTTGACCATAATACAAACTAATCACTGCTGTGTGTTTTCAGACTCAGATGGGCAGGATCTCAGCATCAGACTGTCCAAACAGGCTCCAGCTTCAACAGCAGACTGAGACAGACAAAAGAAAACAGCAGCTTCAGTGGGCTCTACAGGTGAGCGTGTTCCTGCACAATCAGCATCTGTTCTCTGTCGGTCTGTGTGCTTTAATAAATGTAGTATTGATAAGTACAGTAACCAGAGTAACCATGCAGCAGTCACTCAAAACATCTACTTTCTAACTGCCTGGCTGCTGCCTGCCACTCATTTTAGAAACCACGTGGTAACAGGCCTGAACCTCTGCTTCCTTTATTCCCCTCAAGGTCAAAGGTGACGTCTCAGAGTCTTCAGAGAGAATACGTATCGATCACAGCGATTATGAAGATGACAGCGAGAGCAACTACGACTGTAAAAGTCTGACCACGACTGTTTTGCACTTGTTTTACAAACAAAATTCAACAAACTCAGTTTAACTGAAAAAACTGCATTTTTACAGGCCACACTCACGGCACATAAGAAAAGGATAATTTGAATATTAACACTTACCATATTGTACATGTACAGCGTGTTTATGTACATGTATGATGTATGAGATGTTTTTCATGTTGAGGTCATTTCCTGATTTAGTTTGTAATCTTTGTTGGTTTTCTCTGCTTTGGAGCTGATTGTGAGTCAGTGTGTAACCTCACCTGCTTCCCTTTGTTCCACATGACTTTTAAGTTTTTTGATTTCTGTTTATTTAAATTTCTGTTTCATTTTGATCTGTGTTGTGTGACCCTTGCAGACTGTTTTGTGGACTGCTCGCCTCGCTGTGTGTACCCACTGCCTGTTTTTGACTAAAGATTTGGATTTTTGACTTTTACCTCGTCTCTGTGTGTCCTTTGAGTCCTCTTCCTCTAAGTGAGGCACATGCACACGTTTGAATTCAATAACTCAGCTTTGCCACTGTTTTCAGCTGTGGTCAGCAGCAGCGACTCACAGCATGTTTGAGAAAGGAAATTCACTTTTATAAAGTGATTATAGTTGGGATAATAACAGTGTTTTTATGCTTTTATTATTGAGTTATTACCTTTTAAACATACATGAGGTCAAATTATAAAGTTCTGTATAAAGCAGGAGCTGTGAAAAAGTCCTTCTGGCATTAGGACTGGCATATGATTAAGTATAATTAAAATAAAATATCAAAGTAAATTATAATTAAAACAAAGTATCAAATCTTTAATAAAATATTAGAAAAATGTGCTCTTATGCTATTGATAATACTGTCAATCAAATCAAATTTATATACAATTTTTTATTGTTTTTGCATATAAGTGAAACTGGATTGGAGGTGGTGACCATAAGCATACCAAAACAATGACAATTCACATGAACATGAATTAATGGTCTAAGTCATCATTAATAATGAGCCTAATCCTCTCATCAGTGTTACATTGTTCTTCCAAGTCTTCACAATGTTAAGCTTTTTGTTTGCTTATATTTTCCCTTTTATTTTATAATCAAAACTGTGACCAAAACTACTCTCTTTCTTAAACTAATAATACTGGCAATCCAGGGCATCACTGTATGCTGAGCTAGGGTTAGGGTTAGTAATTCAGACTCTAAATGTCATTCATATTACTTTTGCTGAATCTAACAAATAAGTAGGACTTTGCATAAGAAGTGGATTATTATTTAATATCCATATTGATTATCTGTCTTCATTTTCACCATTGATCCTCCCAGGGTCTTGGTGGGGATGGGCTCTATCCTGGGATCCTTGGGTGAAAGTTATGTTGCACCCTGCAGGTCTGCAGCCCATCAGTCATATCTAACATTTGGTTCGAGATTATAAATCAAACTAAAATCAAAGCAGGCTCCTTGCATGGAAATGATGAGCTGGCTGTGATCATTCTTTGACTCTCCTCCACCTGCTTCATCAAACCTCAGCAGTAAACATATATGAAGGCAGCAGCTGACACAGTAACAGTGAGCGCAGCCCACTGTGCAGTCTAAACTCTGCTCTGATGATCTGTATGAATGTACAGTGAGTCAATCAGGATTGTGAAACGTCAGCTGCAGACCCCCCAGTCTCCATCATCAGAGCCCTGCCCGGTTCATTTTCCATTTTATAAACAATACTTTAGAGGTTTTAATGAAGTCACACTGTGACAGTGACGTGCATTAGTGTGTGTGTGTCATCAGTGGCTATAAAAGGCCTTTTTTTAAAGGATAAAGTGGTGTTTGAGCCACAGTTACAGCGGAGCGGCGGCTCTTTGAAATGGGACTCAGCCTTCCTGCGGCAGACAGCTAGCAGCAGGAACCGGAAGCGCCAGGTTAGCCCAACAAGCTAATGAAGCGTCCATGACAACCACCATAGAAACAGCCTTTTAAGACCGTTTTAAAAACATCCTCAGAGTTCAAACGAGCAAAAATATATGATTTGAAACAGTTACAGCTGCAGAGCTGCGGCGGCATCTTTAAGCGTTGTTTACACAGATGATCATGAATGATACTTTGTAGCTAGCAGTGAATGAGGTGACGTCATTGCCTGCGCATTTCACAGGGTAAAGGCATCACCTGAATATTATTTTAATTAATATGTGTTTACTTTCTCTGGACCAGCTCAGGTCCACATTACAATTTCAGCCTACAAATGATCTCAATATTAACATACACTAACATCAGTGCGCTTTATGAAGCCAAATATTTAAAGTAAATTAATAAATGTTCATTCATGTCTCTGAAATAAGTACAGCTGTTCACTTTTGTGAACTTCAAATTGTGTATCTAATCAGAGTTTAAAATGTATCATGATAATTAAAGCTTAGCAACCTCCAGTCAAATCAAACAGTGGATCCAGGCTGAGACTGGATCACAGCTTTAATCTCTGCAGAGTCACAAACAGATACAAACTTCCAAATCACAGACAAGCAGCCCAGTCTCATAATTAGGAAACTAAAATGTCTCTACTGTACACTACACAGCAGTGTGAGCATTAAAAAAATAACAAATGAAAAGATAACATCCACATGAAGATGATTTAAAAGTAAAATTAATAGGCACTTTTTAATATTTTAAAGGCTCTCTGTTAGAGAAAAGACAGAGCCATGACACTCAAGAGCTAGAGACAGAAATATGGAAAAAATGAGAGACGTGTAACAGCAAAGATTTTGTCCACTGGAAAATAAATAAACTTTTTAAAATCAAAGCTTGGGGTGCAGCTGTCATCAAAATAGAATGCACCATTTTGTTTAATAACACATCTTAGCATGCAGTAAATAGCGCAGCTCCTAACAACAATCCATAATCAAAGAATTTGTTCAATGTTTTGATTGTGGCAGTGAAAACACATGTTGCAGTGTGTGAGTGTGACTGGCAGCCTGTGCACTGAGACCATGAAGCCCACTTCTCTGAAGCAGCTTCTTCTTCTTGGCATCATAACAGAGGTGGGAGAAACAGCACGCGGTGCTTTGATCTACCAAAAGGTGAAAGAAGAACATCTGAGGTCAAATAATTAAATTATATGTAGTTCAATACAGCGTCTCAGGTAGCTTTGTGTGTTTCAACTGTTGATTTCAGCTCACTGCTTCTGTCTGCGGACCAGTGGTTTTTATGTTTGTACTCATCTAACTTCCATCCATATATTTAACTCAGGGAGGACAAATGTCAGGTTGGTGCAGCTGGTGAGTTTAGGAGGGAGGTGCATTTGGTTCTCTGTTGTCATTATCTGACAGATTTGGTTCACCATGAGCTCAGTGTATCTGGGGTTACGTCGAATCTATTCCCTGTCATGCTTAGCAAGTTTCTCAGGGTGGTGTACAAAGACCACCCTGAGAAACCACCCTTATTAATCTCAGTGCTTCTTCCTGAATAGGTTAAACAAGGTTATACATCGCCACCCTCCTAAAATAATGGTCAAAGTCATTTTTTAATTTTATTTTGGTCTAAATTTAATTTTCAACATTCGGTTCAGTTTTTTGTGTTTTCTGAAAAGCCTGAAAAAAATTAAGTAGACCATAATTTTGTGAGGGTGACGACATGTTTCTTGGCTGAATTACATAACTGCTGCGGTCTGATGGAGTCAGCAAGAGCTGAAGCAGTGGGTGACGAGGAAGAGGAGGAATACAACAATTTGAAGAGATCCCTCAGTCTACAGTCAGCACAACGACTACATTAGTGGCTGTTTGAATTTTCTTCCATCTGCTGTGAACCTGAAGCACGGAGAACACAAAAACATGTTAGAATACATTTGTAATTAGAATACAAATGTGGTCTAATTAAACTGTCCCTGGTTGGTGTAAATGGCTCACCAGGACCTTTGAAATTAAATCACAGCACCTCATGTACAGAGTGATGATCAGAATATCAAACTTGTAAAAGCTGTTTAACTTTTCTCTTTGTGTTAAATATCAACAGCAGACGTCTTAGACTGTAAGCATTAAGCACAACAAAAAATGAAAACTGTCACCCCAAATGTCTCATGATGACAGGTAAAAATACTGTTTCAGTCCGTGGCCTCAAATATTTCTTCTTGGACTTCTTCTGAAGGCCGTCTGCTGCGTCTGCTGCTTTCAAGACAATAAACCACAACAAGAGAAGATTTGGTCATTTCTCTTGCACCATGCAGCTTCATGTGTTGTGTACAGCCACAGTTATGTATGGCAAGTAACACTCAAGTGAATGTTAAACATGTATTAAAAGAAAATAAATAATTTAGCTCACCGTTTGTTTCCATGTCATCCCTCTCCTGTGTCAGCAGTGTTGGACTGTGGAGTATCTGATATGTAAGGAACACTTCTGTAATATGACCATAACAACCATCTGCTCTAATATCCTTAAAATACACAGCAAGGATGACAGTCAATAGATAGACACTGAATAGCTGGAGGAACATAAAAATATTCCCATGATTGCAAATCAGAGTCATTAAAATATAAGATGAGATAATTGAAATACAGTCCATCCATCCACCTTCTTCTGCTTATTTAATTTAGGACAACAGGGAGTTTGGAGCTTATCCCAGCTAGCACAGGGTAAAAGCCAGAGTCCACCCTGGACAGGCTGCCAAATTTGTTGCAGGGCTAACACATTGTATGTGTTACAAAATCCACTATATTATTTATATTGAATGAAATTGTTCAAAAATATAAAGCTAACTATCACAGTTTTGTCACATTACAAAACCTGTTAACAATTTTTAATGTAATAATATGATAATACGTAAAGCTTCTTTCCAAACCTGAGCTGCTTCAGATGCTTTGTTATTCTGAGCTCCTGATCTCAGGGTTGAGGTGATCTCAGTGCAGCAGCCTCTTTAAACTACTTCTGCCGCTTGTCTCCTCCTAATGTTTTATCATTCACTGTATCTATGGGGGAAAAAAGACAAAGAAACATGCCTTCCTTTAATAAGTATACACATACAGAGGTCATCTATGGAAACACACTAGTTCACCCTTTGGTAGAAAAATCTAGTTCTCTAAAAATCATGTAAAAAATGAATGAAATGACACTGCAGCTGACAGCAGCCTCACACTGAAACTTCTGTGGAAGAAGAAACTGCTGGATACATTCTGGAAAATGTCTAATGAATACAAGGCCACTATGAGCAATGACAAACCGTTAAACATGCTAATCAAAAGCACACATTAAGTATTATCGCTCACCTTTGTTTCTGAGAATGTCACTGAGATAAAGATTGCATGCTGTCAGCTCTCATGGCAGAAGTTTGTCGGAGAAAAAGCTTTGCAGCACCTTTGAATTTCCAATTCAGTTCTGAAAGAGCAAAGGCACAAACTACAATGATGTATGAACCGGATATGTTTGATTGTTGCTGCAGCACAAAACAGGTTTACAGACTGGTAGCTGACAGAGCCTGAAGTATTAAAGAAGCTCCTCTTCCTTAAAAAAAAAAAAAAAAAAAAAAGATGAGAAAGATTGAGTGCTTCTTTTTGCCGTTTTCAAATCTGCTCCCTCCACTAATAAACAACAACAGTGTAAAACATATTAATGAATCAGTAACAAAAAGATGGTGTTGAAAGTGAGTAGTCTGATGCTTCTGGATTAGTGACTCCAAAGCAGCCTGAGCCAAAACCTGACATAGATGAACTCTGGGTTTGTTTAAAGCTGAGGACAGTGAATCAGGATTCCCAGAGTCTGACAGCCTCTCCATGATGGGAATATTACTGGAAGTTTCAGCTCACTCTCAGGTGCCAGCAGGTTGAATAAAGCTGCATCCTCGGGTTTGCCACGGAGGATTAAAGGTAGCCAGTTTCTGCTGGGAGGAGCAAAGTGATTATTGTTCCATTGTTATATGATAGTAGACTGTTGTGGCTTCCTGATGGGAAATGATGGTTTGGATGAAGCTCTCATAATTGTGAACATTTGTGATATTTGTCCAAAGCTCAAAGTTCTTTAATGATCACAGCTTTTTGTCCTTCAGCTGCTCCTGTAACTTTGATCTTGCGCTTTGATCCATGTTGATTGAATGTGGTTTTGTCTCCTTAGTATTGGTGCTTGTGGTGTTGTGTCTGCATGTTTCTTTGTCAGAGGCTCATTTGTGTCTGCATTGGTTCCTTTCAGCTTCTTTCTTTGTCTTGGAAGCTCCTTTTTTGCTTCCTGACATCTTTGAGCTGCTTGACTTTGTCACACAGCTTGTGTTTAAGGGCCTTCGTGATTGAGCAGCTCTGCAGTAATCAGGCCTGAGTGTGGCAGTGAGACTGAAGTCAGCTTTCCAACAATCTGCTTCATCACAGTTCATTGATCATTGAAGACGAGGGGAAATGAGTTTTTCCCACAGGGCAGGTAGGTTTGGATGACTTTGTTCCCTTAATGCATGAAATGATTGAAAAAGTGCAGTTTGTATTTACTCAGGTTATTGATGATTAATATGAATTGATGATGATTTCCCTCCTCTTTGTTTCTTTGTTGCTCTTTTTCGTGTCTTTATAAGTTGCTGCTGTTGTAGAGAATTTCCAGCCCACGTGGTTTCTGAGCGCAGCGGAGTCACGTGACTGCGCAGCAACAAACCACAGCAGAGCAGGAAGGAGGGGGCGGAGCAAAGTGCGGCTGCGTGGTTGGAGCAGAGAGAGAGAGCTGCTTTTTCCTGGAGGAAACCAAGTGAACTTAGAGGAGAAACAAACTAAAGCATCGATCCAACATCACTACCAACGTTTGTATCGATACTATTGATACTTGGATCGATCCGCGCACCCTGATCTCCTGGATCTGACCTGAGAACAGCGTTAATCTCTGTCTGTGGGCTCAGCTAAAGGTAAGCATCGAGGTAACTTTAGTAGTTCAGTAGAAAACTGCTGTGGATGAACACATGAGAGGAAGTGAACTCCTAAAAAGTCTCATTTGAATGACTCGCTGCTATAAACTAATGCAGAGGAAGATGTTAACAAACACTGATGAAAGTAAACAGAGTTCATATCTGAAATCACTGAGAATAAAAACATATTGTGGTGCTTCATGTGCAGCTCTTGGTGTTTTGGGACAAGAAGAAAGTTTTAATCATGTTGTGGATTAAATGTTGGATTTTATTTTGTCTACAGAAGCCAGAAGTTTGTCCACTTGTGATCAATCAGATTGATTTTTCTTGAGTATTGTTGGGTTCACTTTAACATTTGAAGGTTTAAAGCTGCATTTCCCCCAAAAAGAATAAACTATAATCATGAAGAATGAAGAATAATTTAAAAATGTCTTCCAGTGTCAAACACAGCTGCAGCAGTCAAAGCCAGGAAGGAAAGCTGGTAAAAAGTGTTGAATGTGTGAGTTAAAAGGCCCCATCATTAAAGCTCAGGTAGATCTGACTATGATTACAATTGTTCCTTCTATCAAATGAATGTTTAGCACAGAGTGAATTCAGATGTTCTCCTCTTTTATTTCTATATTTGCTTTCTACTGGGATCCACTGTGTGGTAGATGATGGAGACACTGAGTCTGGTCCAGCTGCTTTGTGGGGGTTCTGTCTCTGAAAGAGTATTTACATCTCTCTCAACTATGGAGAGAGGCGTCATGGGGGGTGGAGAGACTTGTGAGGTGGTGAGCAGGTCCCTGTTGTAGTATGAATGGTGGAGGTGGTGGGACTGGGGTGTGGGAGTAACAGGTCTGTCCCATTGTTGAAGCTACAGGAGAAGCTGTTCAGGCTGTTGGTGAGGTGTGAACTGCTGGTGCAGTGGGGGGGGGGGCTTTAGGCTTGTGGTTGGGTCACTGAGAACTTTCCAGACAGAAGCAGAGTCGTTCACTGAAAACTGGTTTTGGAGTTTCTCTCAGTTCACCTGTTTAGCCTCTCACTGCTTTGCTAAACCTGAACTTTGAAACTGCCTCTGTCTCCACTCTGAAACACTTCCTCCTTTTCCAGCCTCATTGTTGAATTGTATAAATCCAAATCCAGCCTTAAAGGGCTCATTCCCCCAAACAGTGCAGTGTGGTAGCTTCTAATACAGATCTGTTCTCCTGCAGCTGATTATCAGGAGGAGGAGAGTCTGACGGAGCAGCAGAGGAACATTTTCAGCCTCTACAGAGGAAACAATGAGTTCAACACAACAGGTGAGAAAAATATCAGTGTTACACTATTATTGAAACTGTGTGACTTCATCAGCTGCTGTTGGTTTGTTTTATTATGGTCCCAATTAGCACTGAAGTTACAACAAGACAAAATAAAAAGGTTACATTTTAACAGGACACTGAAACAAAGACATTAATAATCAAGATTCAGATCAAACCCACAATTTATCATACAATACATCATTTTCATTGAGCAGTATTTGATCTATAATGTCATTTTCATTAGTTATAATTACACATTTCATATTTTCATAGCACTTTTCCACTCTCTCCTCATTAGATCTCATTGTTTTTGAACCAGTTTGATTCCAGTTCTTACTGGTTTGGAAATGCTGTACCAGTAGCTGTTGATGTTGCTGTTGTGGTGATCCCCAGAGTCTCTCATCCCGTGGTTCAACACACTCCAACTCCACTGTGTTGGACTGCAGCTGGTGGCAGTAGTCCTTGTTCTGCTCTGAAGATCTGCTTCAAGCTTTAGGGTCACTCTAAGCAGAAGCTGCAGAAGGTGGAGAGCTGCTTCATGTGCTGCTACACCAAACTCACAGAGGCTGCAGAGCAGAACAACAACTACCATCACAAACTGCAGTTCAACACTGTGGAGTTTGTCTGTCAGTGTGATCAGAAACTCAGTGAGAGAGAGCTCATATTTGCTTTGTTATTTATGAGAAAATATATGCATACAGTACTTGAAAAAGTGTGTGTTTGCTGCCCTTTTATGGCATTCATGTGGCCTGCAGTAGTCCTGTGAGGAATCTTGGATTCATCTTTGACCAGGATGTGTCTGTTAGCTCACAGATAAAACAAGTTTCCAGGATGGCTTTCATCCATTTGCAGTGTTGTCCCATCCTTTGGCATTTTGAAGCTGGACTGTTATGATTCTTTATAACCAGGATGTCCAATTAATGCTTTGAAATCATTTTACATAAATTCAATAAAAACTCTAATATTAATGGAGTTTGAAGTTTGTTCCATGACTGCATTTCACTCACTGCCTCTGTTTGTATCTCTGTCACTGCAGGACCAACATGGAGCGAGAAGTCAGCGCTCTCAGGAGGCTGACAAACCTCACAGAAGGAAGGGAGGAAAAAAATACACCTGTGATCAGTGTGGGAAGGATTTTACCTGGAAGTGTAAGCTAAAAAGACATCAAATGATCCACACTGGAGAGAAGCTGTTCAGCTGTGACTTGTGTGGAAAGTCTTTTACCCGGGCTGGAAGCTTAAAAACACACCAACTCATCCACAGTGGAGAGAAGCCGTACAGCTGTGATCAGTGTGGCAGAGCTTTTAGTCAAAGTTGCAGCTTACAGAGGCATCAAGTTACCCACTCTGGAATTAAGGCATACAGCTGTGACTATTGTGGAAAAACTTTCAGTCACCAAAGGAGCAGAAATGCACACCTACGTATTCACACTGGACATGATGTGTACAGCTGTGATCAGTGTGGCAAAAAGTTTGGAACAGACTCACACTTACAATTCCACATGTTTACCCACACTGAGGAGAGACCTCATAAATGTGACCTGTGTGATAAGAGTTTTAAAGCTCCACAGTACCTGAAAGCACACCAACAGATCCACAGCAGAAAGAGACTCTACAAGTGCAGTTACTGTGAGGTACCGTATTTTTCGGACTATACGTCGCTCCGGAGTATAGGTCGCACCAGCCAAAAAATGCATAATAAAGAAGAAAAAACATATATAGGTCGCACTGGACTATAAGTCGCATTTTTTGGGGGGGGGGGGGTTGATAGAATCCGAGACCCAGAGCACAAATTCCATCTTGAACGGCAATTTAAAATAATAATGGATTAAAGATTCAGCTACGGTGCCGTTTACACGAAGCCGTTTTCACTGGAAACGGTGTCGTTTTGATGCGTTTCAGCCTTTCGTTTACACGATGGCGTTTCAGAAACGATCCGCGTTTACACGAGGACATGTGAAACGATGAAAACGATGTAGTTCCCATGCCAGGCCACAAGTTGGCGTTGGTTTTCTCTTTGCAGTTTGTTTACGCAAGACGCGCATGCGTGGAGTGACGCAGTAGGTAGTGCGGCAAATTGTTCATTACTTACAAAACGGCCAATGTGAGAGGTTTTGTGTGGACAAATGATGAGGTTGGATCGCTGCTGCACACAACGCTGAATTACAAAACGGTAAAAACACAGGAAAAGCATAAGAAGCACTCGTGAATCCGCGAGTACTGTTTATCAGTTTGCGCGTGCGCGAAAAACTGGCCGTCTCAACCATAGTGCGCATGTGCGAGTCAAGCGTTTTCAAATCACCCCGGTTTCAAGTGTTTACACGAAAACGCAAGCCGGTGCGTTTCTGAAACGCTCCACTCTGGACCCCGTTTCTGAAACACATCGTTTTCACTCTGTTGTCGTGTAAACAGAAGGGCGAAACGCATCAAAACGACACCGTTGTCGTGTAAACGCAAGGCCGAAACGCATCAAAACGACACCGTTTCAAAATGAAAACGGTCTCGTGTAAACGGCACCTACATGACGCACAACGAACACGTGTTCGGTATGTTAACATAACATTAAGTTATTCAGATAACCATAGCATAAAGAACATACTAACAAGTTAACCAAACCATCAATCCATTGAATTCTTCATCCTCGGTGTCACTTCTAAACAATTCCGTACTCTCCGTAGACGAAGCGCCGCTTCCTCTTCTGTGTCGCGTTAGTCAGACTCGTCGTCAGCTGCAGTTCCAATTATTCCAGCCTTTCTGAATCCCAACAGGATGGTTTGTCACTGAAGCCCATGTTTTCTTGATCCATCCAATGACTTCCAGGAAAGTTGGGTGGCGCATTCTCCCAGTTGCCGTTAAGCTGTGCTCTCCGTCCATCATCCACTGCGCCCACAGGTTACGCAAGACTGCCTTAAAGCTGCAGTTCACGGAGATGTCAAGTGGCTGGAGTATTTTGGTTCATGTGTTATAAATGTCACATATACGTCGCTCCGGAGTATAGGTCGCACCCCCAGCCAAACTATGAAAAAAAGTGCGACTTATACTCCGGAAAATACGGTATGAGTTTTTATTTTGATCTTGTAACTTTAGCCTGACTGTTGGGAACAACTGTTCAGTTATGATTTTTGCTTCTATGATCATAAAAAACTAAGTTATTACTTTTTGTGGTGACAAACATTTATATCACTGTATTATTTATGATACACCAGTTTCCTGGTATATCATGGTATTATTATTTCTGCATATATGGGTCTTTATGTTGGTTTACAGTGGCTCCTTCTTCAGTCAGGTGTATATAGAATAAAAATAATTTTATTGTCATAAAAAATAATAAAATACAACCATAGAACAAATGATCAAAACATTTCTGTTTAATTCTTTGCTTTGAAGCCCAAATTCTTCTCTCTGCAGGTAAAAACACCTGTAAGCTTTGTTAGCACAGAGTAAACAGAGCCAAACTACAAACAGTTTAAATATCTGTCACAGGGAGTCGGTCCTTAACAGGCTGCCTGCTCTGCTGTTTGCTTGTGATGCCACTTTTTGTCGTATATTTGGCTTGTTTACGTTAATGTCTCCACAGCAGAGCTGGAAGTGGGCCTTTAAAACCATTTACATTGTTTGTCTTTGACTCACCTGGTTTCCTGTTGCTGTGTGTGGGCGGAGCTTCCTGGGTGGTGTAACCTCTTCCTACCATATATAGATCCATGTTACATTTGCCATTATGGCTGCTGGAGTTTGGCAAGTGTCCCTAAAGAACACAATCAGCTTAAATTCAAACTGATGACTCCTTCTAGAAGTGAGTCCTGTTACTTTGCAGCCATATTGAAACACACTGGAGCACTTACAGTTATTTTGAAGCATTATCTAAATTAACTTTCATTTCAAAGATCAACGGGACATAAAAACTTCATGCACAGAATATTCAGTCAGATCTGATAAAATCAGCTAAAAGTTTTCTGACTTTGTACACAAATAAGATTTTAACAGCTTCTCCCCTGGTAGTTATACTTCCACCATCTTTCTATCTAGTATTTAGTCAGAAATTTCAGTTCAGAGTTGAGCTCCATGTCTCTCTCTCATAATGTCTCTGCTGCTACCAGGACCTAACCTAGCAGTGACCAAGGATCCCACAGTCTGCCCTGCAGCAGTCCAACAGAGTTCATCACTGTAAACTGAACCACAACACTGCAAACTACCCAGTTTAGCCTGCACTTACTGTCCACTATAAACTTTGAATAACATGAATTATCATTTCATTTGCTTTCAGAAAACTTTCTAGAAGATGAAACATCATGTACAGATCCAATATCTGACTAAAACTCTAAAATGAATGATAACGTTACCTGTAAGCTTTAAATTAGTAGTTTATCAAAGGACACTTGCTGAGCAGTCTTTACCTTAGAAAGAGTCTCATCTTCCTCTCATGTCCTCTCTTTGTTCCACCGTTCTCCAGCTCACAGAGTCAAAGTGTGACTTGTTTGAAGGCTGCAGGAGAAAGTCTGTATGAAATGAGCCGTATGAAAAATGAATTGTTGCATTGTTATGCTCCTCAGTGCCATGTGCCAACACAGTGCAGAGCAGCTACCTAAACTCTGCTCCCAGTGAGGTTGATTATCTCGTCAATAGTTTTACATCCTCACTGCATATAACTTTGGATACTGTGGCTCCTCTGAAAAGGAAAGCTTCAAATCAGAAGTGCCTGACTCCGTGGTATAATTCACAAACGCACAGCTTAAAGCAGATAACCCGAAAGCTTGAGAGGGAATGGCGTCTCACTAAATTAGAAGATGCTCATTTAGCCTGGAAAAAGAGTTTGTTGCTCTATAAAAAAGCCCTCCGTAAAGCTAGGACATCTTACTATTCATCATTGATTGAAGAAAATAAGAACAACCCCAGGTTTCTTTTCAGCACTGTAGCCAGGCTGACAAAGAGTCAGAGCTCTGTAGAGCCGAGTATTCCTTTCACGTTAACTAGTAGTGACTTCATGGATTTCTTTACAAATAAAATTTTAGACATTCGAGAAAAAATTATTCATAACCATCTCAAAGATTATTCTTCATGTTCGGCTGCTTTCAGCACTGCTGGTATTTGTTTAGACTCTTTTGCTCCAGTTGACCTTTAGAGTTAACTTCAATAGTTACTTCCTCCAAACCAGCAACATGTTTATTAGATCCCATTCCTACTAGACTGTTCAAAGAAGTCTTTCCAATTATTGATGCTTCAATCTTAAAAATGATCAATCTGTCTTTATTAGTTGGCTATGTACCACAGACCTTCAAGGTGGCTGTAATTAAACCTCTGCTTAAAAAGCCATCACTTGAGTTGTCTTAGCTAATTATAGGCCAATCTCCAACCTTCCTTTTTCTCTCCAAAATTCTTGAAAGAGTAGTTGTAAAACAGCTAACTGATCATCTGCAGAGGAACGGTTTATTTGAAGAGTTTCAATCAGGTTTCAGAATTCATCACAGTACAGAAACAGCATTAGTGAAGGTTACAAATGATCTTCTTAGAGCCTCTGACAGTGGACTCATCTCTGTTCTTGTCCTGTTGGACCTCAGTGCAGCTTTTGATACTGTTGACCATAACATTCTATTACAGAGATTAGAGCATACTATAGGTATTAAAGGTACTGCACTGCAGTGGTTTGAATCATATTTATCTCATAGACTCCAATTTGTTCATGTAAATGGGGAGTCTTCTTCAGACAGTAAGGTTAATTATGGAGTTCCACAGGGTACTGTGCTAGGACCAAATTTATTTACATTATACATGCTTCCCTTAGGCAGTATTATTAGAAAGCACTGCATCAATTTTCATTGTTATGCAGATGATACTCAGCTTTACCTATCAATGAAGCCAGATGACACACATCAATTAGTTAAACTGCAGGAATGTCTTAAAGATATTAAGGCCTGGATGACCTCTAATTTCCTGCTTCTAAATTCAGATAAAACTGAAATTCTTGTTCTCGGCCCCACAAATCTTAGAAACATGGTGTCTAACAAGATACTTACTCTGGATGGCATTACTTTGGTCTCCAGTAACACTGTGAGAAATCTTGGAGTCATTTTTGACCAGGATATGTCCTTCAATGCACATATTAAACAAATATGTAGGACCGCTTTTTTGCATTTGCGCAATATTTCTAAAATTAGAAACATCCTTTCTCAGAGTGATGCTGAAAAGCTCATTCATGCATTTATTACTTCTAGGCTGGATTATTGTAATTCATTATTATCAGGCTGTCCTAAAAGCTTCCTGAAAAGCCTTCAGCTGATCCAAAATGCTGCAGCTAGAGTACTGACAGAGACTAGAAAGAGAGAGCAGATTTCTCCCATATTGGCTTCTCTTCATTGGCTCTCTGTTAAATCTAGAATAGAATTTAAAATTCTTCTCCTCACATACAAGGTCTTGAATAATCAGGCACCATCTTATCTCAAAGACCTCATAGTACCATATCACCCCAACAGAGCACTTCGCTCTCAGACTGCTGGCTTACTTGTGGTTCCTAGGATACTTAAGAGTAGAATGGGAGGCAGAGCCTTCAGCTTTCAGGCGCCTCTTCTGTGGAACCAGCTTCCAGCTTGGATTCGGGAGACAGACACCCTCTCTATTTTTAAGATTAGGCTTAAAACTTTCCTTTATGATAAAGCTTATAGTTAGGGCTGGATCAGGTGACCCTGAACCATCCCTTAGTTATGCTGCTATAGGCCTAGTCTGCTGGGGGGTTCACATAATGCACTGTTTCTCATTCACCTTATTTACTTTGTTTATACTCCACTCTGCATTTAATCATTAATTGATATTAATCTCTGGCTCTCTTCCACAGCATGTCTTTCTCTCCCCTCAGCCCAACCGGTCGCGGCAGATGACTGCCCCTCCCTGAGCCTGGTTCTGCTGGAGGTTTCTTCCTGTTAAAAGGGAGTTTTTCCTTTCCACTGTCGCCAAGTGCTGCTCATAGGGGGTCGCTTTGACTGTTGGGTTTTCTCTGTATTATTGTAGGGTCTTTACCCACAATACAAAGCACCTTGAGGCGACAGTTTGTTGTGATTTGGTGCTATATAAATAAAATTGAATTGAATTGAATTGAACAGACACAGCTGTGTCCAAAATCACTCACTGCTCACTTATAGTGAGTCCCACAGTTTGTTGTGCTCTATGAATGTACTCTGTATAGTATGGTGGTGATATATAGTATTTCATGCAGTATTGTAGTATGACTGTGATATTCTGGCCCTATATAAGCATTATAGTATTACATTGATGTTATTGCACATTTACAGTGGTGGGAATGAAGTACGACAATATTATTGCAGTATTACATTAGTATTATTATAGTAAGACATTAGTATTGTAGCACTACCACACTAAGGTTATTCTAGTATTAAATGAGTATTATAGTATTATGGTGGTAGTATTGTAGTTCTTGTATCCCAGTAAGCTGAGTGTTGTAATGTAAACAGTAAAATGTAATTGGACGTTGGCAGAGATGCTCTTTATTCCAGGCGACGTACAGGATAAAAATGTTGAAGGAATTCTCTGACTTACACTGTCTTTGTGTCTTTGTTTAGAAGCAGAGCCACACAGATGGATCCAGTTCTCAGCCCTGTCATCGCTGTGGTGGTGGGAAAGCGTTTCTCTGTGACCTTTGTGGGAAAACTTTCAGTCATCAAGTGAGCCTAAAAATACATCAGCGTAGACACACTGGACACAAACTGAAGGACTGCAAAGAATGTGGGAGAAGTTTCCCCACAACAGGTGAATTAAAATGTCATGAACTCTTCCACACAGGAGAGAAACCATACAAGTGCAGACACTGTGACAAAGGCTTCTCACATTCAGGTCATCGTAACCTTCATGAAAGTTCACACACTGAACACACTGAAGTGAACTACAGCTGTGACCAGTGTGACAAGAGCTTCAGGAATCTCACTTCATACTCCCGACACAAACGATCCCACGCTGCAAAGAAACTGTTTCACTGTTACCAATGTGCAAAAACATTCTCTTCATTATCTGCTCTGTGCAAACATCAGCGTGATCATGCAGGCCTGAAATCATTCCCATCATTGGATCACAATGAATCTGCAGACACACAAAGATCCTCTTCTGGTCAAACTTAAAAACCTTGAGATCCGGCTCCACAGAATTCTGATGGAATCTCCTGTAAAGATCTGATGAGGGAGCTGTGAAAGAAAATGTTACCATAGTTACATTTTTTCTAGAAATTAGTAGCATGCAGTTATTTGTATTTAGTTTTAGTATTTCTATTATAAAGTTGCAGAAATGTGTGTTGTGTTCAGGTGAGATTGCAGCAGTATTATAAGTTTGCCATCCAGTGGGCAGGATTGGACTAATTGAATGTTTTGGTGGGCCTCAGGCCATATGTTTGAGTTCGTGTTAGTGATTAGCTTTTCTCCAGAAGTCAGATTAAAAATCAGTTCTTATCTTACATGTTAGTTTGTACTGAATCGGTTTTATCTTCATGTTGTTGTTGTTTTATTGTTTGTGTTGCAAATCCTGCAAAGGTTAAATAAAAATATTTAAAAATGTTAAAGAGACAGTTTAATAATGAATCATTTGAGCCATGATGTCACTTCCAATCCAAGTTTATTTATAAAACACATTTAAAAAAACAAGGCTGAGCAAAATGATGGACATGAAAATGGGATAACACAATAAAATAAATATAACACACACACAACAATAAATATATGTATGAAATCACAAAAATCCATCCATCCATCCATTTTCTTCCGCTTATCCGGGGCCGGGTCGCGGGGGCAGAAGCCTAAGCAGAGAAGCCCAAGCTTCCCTCTCCCCAGCCACCTCCTCCAGCTCATCCGGAGGGACCCCAAGGCGTTCCCAGGCCAGCCGAGATACATAATCTCTCCAGCGTGTCCTGGGTCTACCACGGGGCCTCTTCCCGGTGGGACATGCCCGGAACACCTCACCCAGGAGGCGGCCAGGAGGCATCCTAATCAGATGCCCGAGCCACCTCAACTGGCTCCTTTCGATGTGGAGGATCACAAAAATATCAAAGATAAAATAAAACCCTCAAATAGAACTTGAATTAAAATCCAAGGTAAAAAGGTGAGTTTTTAGAGAGGATTTAAATGACTGTATAGACTCTGCAGTACGAATATGAAATGGCAGATTATTCCAGAGTCTGGGTGCTGCGACTGCAAAAGCCCGATCCCCTCTATGTTTAAAACGAGACCTTGGCTGCACTAAGAGCTTCTAGCTAGCTGATCTCAGTGCTAGTTTAGGGTTACATAGACTGAGCAGCTTCGCTACAGTGGGGGAAAAAGTGTTTAGTCAGCCACTGATTGTGCAAGTTCTCCTACATAGAAAGATGAGAGAGGTCTGTAATTCCCATCATAGGTACACTTCAACTATGAGAGGCAACATGAGGAAAACATCCAGGAAATCACATTGTAGGAATTTTAAAGAATTTATTTGTAAATCATGGCGGAAAATAAGTAAAGAACAAATAAAGCTCCTCAGCTCTGACGCAGCCACAGTCAGACTGTTATCTGAACATTTCTACTGCAGAGCTTCAAATGTTCAGCAGCCTGTGTCTCTGTGTACAGTCCACTAGATCCAGTCAGAGCAGCAGCTGCTCCAATGATCCAGAAGGAACCATGTGACCTCAGCAGCAGCTCTCAGAGACTAAACATAAAGTTTTGGGGCACGTGGGGTGATGGTTTAATGGATTAACGCTAAAATGCAGGACAAGTAAAAAGGGACACATATATTGATGACTTTCAGTACTAATAATTACCTTCATGTTTATCTTTCAGATATAAACCTCTGAGAAACACTGGACAGAGATGCTTCTGTAGCAAGGAGGGCAGGAAATGCCACAGCAGGTGTTACAGTGGAGGTGCAGCGGTACATGACTGACCCACCACTGGAAAGATCAGATGTGGAGAAGCTGTGAGCAAGAACAGGTGGGCTGATGGATGAGGGGATCAGGTGACTGGAAACAGTGGGAACACACTGAGGCCACCTACAGGGCAGGTGGGGAACAGCAGGGACCTGAAATCATCTGAGCTGTTAGTGAGAACTTACAAAAAATGTCCTTCAGATGCTCTAAGTGATCAGACTTGATGCCAAACAGAAGATAAATCCACTGATTCTTTGTAAAGTTCATCTGCTGCTCACATGAATCCTGTGATCAAAGCTTTATTTGATTGAAGCTTCTTCAAAGCACATTTGAACATGTTGAGCTCATCAATGAAAGTGCAGACTGAGAGTGGATCACATGATTTTGAAGGAGTGTCAAACATGTCCAGTATTGTCACACATGTCTAGATTGTCTCTGATATCATAGCTGCTCAAACACTGATGATCATTTTTGAAGAATTATTACTGATGGCAGCAAAGTTTGAATGGAGCTCTCTGTCTGTGCTGATTTGTGCTGGAAGTACAAACGCAAACTGCATGATGTCACTTTAAAGTGACATGAAAATGAAAATGTGTCTGTGAACATTGATGTGTGTGTGACTGCATCCTCCTCCTGCCCCACCAAAGCTGCAGCAGGTAAACTTTCCTCCTGACACATGTGAAGGTAACGAGATCAGAGCTGCAGCAGCAGCATGAAGGCAGGGTGCAGTCTAAACTCTGCTTTATGAATATGAACATATGCTCTGACATCAACCATCAGCCCGCTTTATGAAGCCAAACTTACAGGAAGTTCAGAAGAAGAAGAACTTTATTGATCCCAGAGGGAAGTTCATGTGTCTGAAGCTCAGCTGCTGTTTGTATGAGCAGTGAAAAGCCTGACGGCTGTGGGTACCAATGTTTTCCTGGATCTCTGCGTTTCACAGCAGAGAGAGAGAGAGGAGGCTTCCAGCACTGATGCTCTTTGTTCCATAAAGATGTTAGAAAGTGGCTGATCATAATAAGCTCTGCTCACAAACATTGATGTCTCAGGAAGAAGCACAGCTGCTCACATTTGTCATTAAAGTTGGATTTCAGAGAAGTGTGAGCTTCACATTGTGTCTCTGATCCCAGAGTTTGATGAGACTGTTTCCTTCCTCTGCCCTGTGACAGCTGGGAGAAAGTTTCATGATCATTGGAGCTCAGCAGACTTCAGTCAGATCTGAGCTAAACAGTGGATACAGGCTGAAACTGGATCCCAGCTTCATCTGTGCATCCTCACAGACAGCTGCTGTTTAAAAACAGCTGCACACACACATCACTGCTCCATGTGCTTTTTGGAGACACTTCCAGATCAGAGTGAAGCAGCCCAGTCTCATAATGAGCTCACTAAAATGTGTCTGTATGAGATCTCTATGAGAGAAGAGAGAAGAGCAAAGATGATGTCCAAGGAAACAGGAAGAAAGAACTAAACTAAAGCTTTGGAAACAAGATCTGGGCTGCAGGTGCTCCTCAAAATAGAAACCAGAGCTCAGCTGTTTGGAGGAACACACCCTAGCATGCAGTAATATGACAGAGCTCCAAACAGCACACATTTCAGAGCATGAGGTTCTAAGGGGGAACTCGCCATGTATAGGTGGCCGTGAACGTGGGTGGGAGAACGTCTGTGGCTGTGCAGGCTGCAGCTTTGTTGCTGCTCTCTTTACCCCACTGCTTTGGAGGGTGGAAATACCCCCACTGGTTAACTTTGGCTGCTTAGGTAATGGGACAGGGGGGTGTCACCCATTAAACTTTAAGCTCCACTTTAATGGCGAGATATAAAAACAATCAAGGACACATGAGCTTCATAAGGTCGGCCATCTTTATATTTGATATTCATTTTTATGTGAAGAAACAGAATCAGACTCTTCAATCAATCAATCAATCAATCAATCAAAGATCTTTATTATCCCCTAAGGGCAATTGTTTCCACAGCCAGTAGTACAGTAATCCTAAAACAGTTATACCATGAAAACATACATAAAAACAAACATAAAAACAAACATTAAATCACAACAGATCATTTAAAAACATAATCGCTGTTGGGACAAAAGATTCCCTCAATCTATTTGTCCTACAACCTGGTACCCGATATCTGCGTCCAGAAGGAAGCAACTTAAACTCCTGGTGCAGTGGATGGTCTAAATCTTGCCTTTTTCACTGACCTCACCTTTTGTAGGTCAGTGAGGTTGCTTAGGGCTGTGCCAGCAATTTTTCCGCACACCTTTACAACTCCTAGTACTGTATTTCTATTCTTAACATTTAAAAAAAACAAACCAGCAGATGAGATTAAAAGTGATAACCGACTCAATAAAACAAGATTAAAACATTATCATAAAACTTGAATCCACATTAAAACAACAGAGCTTCCAATAAAAATACATGGTGCAATGGTCGAGCTCTCAGTGATCTAAGCAGCTGTTCCACATCTGTTCTTATTGTTGTATCTTCATGTTTCTGCTGCTTCTGTCTCCAGATCTCTGTGGGAAACGGGCTCATTAATCTCAGTGCTTCTTCCTGAACAGCTTCAACAAGGTTACAGATGCTTCATGGCTCAATAACAGCTGCTGCTGTCTGATAGTGTCAGCGAGACCTGAAGCAGCGGCTGAGGAGGAAGATGAGGAACACAACGATCTGCAGAGATCCTCCATGTGCAGTCAGCACAGCGGCTGCATTAGTGGCTCTTTGAGTTTCCTTCCATCTGCTGTGAAGCTGCAGCACAACAAACACAAAAACACATCTTTGGCAAATCTGGGATCTTAATTCCAAATGTGTCCTAATCAAAGTGTCGCTGCTTAGTGGAAACGAGCATCAGGACCCAGAAAGCTCTGAGATGAAGTCCAGCAGCTCAGATATAGTGTGATGATCAGAAGATCAAAGCTGCTTAAAGTCACATTTTGTAACTGTGAATCAGTTCAAGAAGTGAGCTTTTCTCTTTGTGTTAAACACCAACAGCAGCTTCTCAGACCGAGCTTCACTGAAGCACAACCAGAAACTGAGTGGCAGCAACCGTCCCTCCAAATGTCTCATGATAACAAGAAAAACAGCCTTTCAGTTCACGCCTTCAAACATTTCTTCCTCCACTTCTTCTGAATGTGCTCTGCTGTGTGTGCTGCTGTGAAGACAACAACAACTACAGAGGAGGATCTTTGTGTTTGCAGCGTGCAGCTTGAATGTGCTGTGTAAGGGGGAAGAACAGCCACAGTTATGGACAGCAAACAATCCTCAAGTGTAACATTAAACATGGATTTAAAGATCATGTTTCCATGTGGTTCCTCTGCCATGTCAGCAGGGCTGTACTGTGCAGCCTCTGATTGATCTGTAAGGATCACTTCTGTAATATGAGCACAAACAGATGCTCTGATATCATTACAATATACACAGCAAGGATGATGACACTAAATTTACTGAACAGCTGGATGAACATGAAAATATCTCCATCATTTCAAAGAGCCAGCAGAGTCATTAGAATCACAGTAAGCTAAAAGATGCTCTGAAACAAACTGCACTGGATGCTGCAGCTGAGGAGAAAAGAAAACTGCTTTGATCAAACTGCAGATTTGAACTCAGAGCTTCACCTGTGAGGACTTTCATATATGACCTTTGACATGCACAGCAGGAACAGCCATTTCTACCTGCAGAGCTTCATGTGTGGAAACCTTCACAATATTTAATAAAAACATGAGCAGCTAAACAGGAAAAAACTGATTGTGAACCAAAAGTCCAACATCCAGTGAAGAAGAAAAGCTCAGAACAGTTGAAGGAAGAAAAAAGCAGAAAACAGCTGTGAAGGAAAATGACATGAAATACTGATGACATCATTCAGCTGGATCAGCTCCAACCCTGTCCATCCTTTATATTTTTGTGATTTCTTACATATATTATTGCTGTGTGTGTTAAATTTATTTTATTGTGTTATCACGTTTTCATGTCCATCACTTTGGTCAAACTTGTTGTTTTAAATGTGCTTTATGAATAAAATTGAACTGGAAGTGACATCATGGCTCAAATGATTCATTATTAAACCGTTTAAATTTTTTTAAAATTTTTATTTAACCTTGATTTGTGGGATATGACAACAAAAACAATAAAACAGCAACAACATGAAGATAAAACAGATTCAGTACAAACTAACATGTAAGATAAGAACTGATTTTTAATCTGACTGCTGGAGAAAAGCTAATCACTAACACGAACTCTAACAGCTAAAACACTTTAAATCCAGGAAGAAGGTTTCCTCAAACATTTCAATCTTATGGATCTTTTGTCTCAGATGTGTTAAATTCAGGGTTGTCAAACATAAGGCCTGAGGCCCACCAAAACATTCAATTAGTCCAATCCAGCCCACTGGATGGCAAACTTATAATACTGCTGCAATCTCACCTGAACACAACACACATTTCTGCAACTTTATAATACAAATACTAAAACTAAATACAAATAACTGCATGCTACTAATTTCTAGAAAAAATGTAACTATGTAACATTTTCTTTCACAGCTCCCTCATCAGATCTTTACAGGAGATTCCATCAGAATTCTGTGGAGCCGGATCTCAAGGTTTTTAAGTTTGACCAGAAGAGGATCTTTGTGAGTCTGCAGATTCATTGTGATCCAATGATGGGAATGATTTCAGGTCTGCATGATCACGCTGATGTTTGCACAGAGCAGATAATGAAGAGAATGTTTTTGCACATTGGTAACAGTGAAACAGTTTCTTTGCAGCGTGGGATCGTTTGTGTCGGGAGTATGAAGTGAGATTCCTGAAGCTCTTGTCACACTGGTCACAGCTGTAGTTCCCTTCAGTGTGTTCAGTGTGTGTACTTTCATGAAGGTTACGACTACCTGAACATGAGAAGCTTTTGTCACAGTGTCTGCACTTGTATGGTTTCTCTCCTGTGTGGACTCGTTTATGCACTTTAAGCTCACCTGCAGTGATGAAGGATGACCCACACTGGTCACAGACGTGCTTTTTAACCCCACTGTGGATGAGTTCATGTAGTTTTAATGCACTTCTTGTGGTGAAGCTTCTCCCACATTCTTTGCAGTCCTTCAGTTTATGTCCAGTGTGTCTACGCTGATGTATTTTTAGGCTCTGTTGATGACTGAAAGTTTTCCCACAAAGGTCACAGAGAAACGCTTTCCCACCACCACAGCGATGACAGGGTTGAGAACTGGATCCATCTGTGTGGCTCTGCTTCTAAACAAAGACACAAAGACAGTGTAAGTCAGAGAATTCCTTCAACATTTTTATCCTGTACGTCGCCTGGAATAAAGAGCATCTCTGCCAACGTCCAATTACATTTTACTGTTTACATTACAACACTCAGCTTACTGGGATACAATAACTACAATACTACCACCATAATACTACAATAATACTCATTTAATACTAGAATAACCTTAATGTTGTAGTGGCACAATAATAATGTCACACTATAATACTAATGTAATACTATACATTTAAATTGTAGTACTACATTACCACCACTGTAAATGTGCAAGAATATCAGTCTAACACTATAATGTTTATATAGCACTAGAATTCCACAGTAATGCTACAATATTGCTAATGAAATATTATATACCACCACCATACTATACAGAGTACATTCATAGAGCACAACAAACTGTGGGACTCACTATAAGTGAGCAGTGAGTGATTTTGGACACAGCTGTGTCTGTTCATTTTTCATACGGCTCATTTCATACAGACTTTCTCCTGCAGCTTTCAAACAAGTCACACTTTGACTCTGTGAGCTGGAGAACGGTGGAACAAAGAGAGGACATGAGAGGAAGATGAGACTATTTCTAAGGTAAAGAGTCAAAGACAAACAATGTAAATGGTTTTAAAGGCCCACTTCCAGCTCTGCTGTGGAAACATTAATGTAAACGAGCCAAATATACGACAAAAAGTGGCATCACAAACAAACAGCAGAGCAGGCAGCCTGTTAAGGACCGACTCCCTGTGACAAATATTTAAACTGTTTGTAGTTTGTCTCTGTTTACTCTGTGCTAACAAAGCTTACAGGTGTTTTTACCTGCAGAGAGAAGAATTTGGGCTTCAAAGCAAAGAATTAAACAGAAATGTTTTGATAATTTGTTCTATGGTTGTATTTTATAATTTATTTTTATGACAATAAATTATTCTTATTCTATATACACCTGACTGAAGAAGGAGCCACTGTAAACCAACATAAAGACCCATATATGCAAAAACAATAATACCATGATATACCAGGAAACTGGTGTATCATAAATAATACAGTGATATAAATGTTTGTCACTACAAAAAGTAATAATTTTGTTTCTTTTGATCATAGAAGCAAAAATCATAACTGAACAGTTGTTCCCAACAGTCAGGCTAAAGTTACAAGATCAAAATAAAAACACATACCTCACAGTAACTGCACTTGTAGAGTCTCTTTCTGCTGTGGATCTGTTGGTGTGCTCTCAGGTGATATGGAAGTTTAAAAGTCTTATCACACAGGTCACATTTATGAGGTCTCTCCTCAGTGTGGGTAAACATGTGGGATTGTAAGTGTGCGTCTGTTCCACACTTTTTCCCACACTGATCACAGCAGTACACATCATGTCCAGTGTGAATACGTAGGTGTGCATTTCTGCTCCCTATGCTGCTGAAAGTTTTTCCACAATAGTCACAGCTGTATGCCTTAATTCCAGAGTGGGTAACTTGATGCATCTTTAAGTTAGTACTGCGATTAAAAGCTCTGCCACACTGATCACAGCTGTACGGCTTCTCTCCACTGTGGATGAGTTGGTGTCTTTTTAAGTGTCCAGCCAGGGTAAAAGACTTTCCACACAAGTCACAGCTGAACGGCTTCTCTCCACTGTGGATGAGTTGGTGTCTTTTTAAATTTCCAGCCAGGGTAAAAGACTTTCCACATAAGTCACAGCTGAACGGCTTCTCTCCAGTGTGGAAGAGTTGGTGGGTATTTAGGTTACTCTTCCAGGTAAAATCCTTCCCACAGTGATCACAGGTGTATTTTTTTCCTCCCTTCCTTCTGTGAGGTTTGTCAGCGTCCTGAGAGCGCTGACTTCTCGCTCCATGTTGGTCCTGCAGTGACCAGAGAGATACAAACAGACGGGACAACACTGCAAATGGATGAAAGCCATCCTGGAAACTTGTTTTATCTGTGAGTTAACAGACACATCCTGGTCAAAGATGAATCCAAGATTCCTCACAGGACTACCGCAGGCCACGTGAATGCCATAAAAGGACAGCAAACACACACTTTTCAAGTACTGTATGCATATATTTTCAAATAAATAACAAAGCAAATATGAGTTCTCTCTCACTGAGTTTCTGATCACACTGACAGACAAACTCCACAGTGTTGAACTGCAGTTTGTGATGGTAGTTGTTGTTCTGCTCTGCAGCCTCTGTGAGTTTAGTGTAGCAGCACATGAAGCAGCTCTCCACCTTCTGCAGCTTCTGCTTAGAGTGACCCTAAAGCTTGAAGCAGATCTTCAGAGCAGAACAAGGACTACTGCCACCAGCTGCACATCCTTGATGAAAATGATGTATTGTATGATAAATTGTGGGTTTGATCTGAATCTTGATTATTAATGACTTTGTTTCAGTGTCCTGTTAAAATGTGACCTTTTTATTTTGTCTTGTTGTAACTTCAGTGCTAATTGGGACCATAATAAAACAAACCAACAGCAGCTGATGAAGTCACACAGTTTCAATAATAGTGTAACACTGAGATTTTTCTCACCTGTTGTGTTGAACTCATTGTTTCCTCTGTAGAGGCTGAAAATGTTCCTCTGCTGCTCCGTCAGACTCTCCTCCTCCTGATAATCAGCTGCAGGAGAACAGATCTGTATTAGAAGCTACCACACTGCACTGTTTGGGGGAATGAGCCCTTTAAGGCTGGATTTGGATTGATACACTTTTGTGGGATACGGCCAGTTCTGGCCGGCTATTTTAGGGTGGGCATCTAGAAACTGTAGGTGGGAAACTTCTTTGAAACAAAGACAGAAGGTCTGAACAGCCGACTAGTAACCCACAGGTTTGTGGTTGGAGTCCCTGTTCAGATGCTGACATCTCTGATGCTATTTTACCACCGCTGAGGAGCTGGTTCGTGTGCCAGTGCATGAAAATCGCTTTGCTTTTCTCATGTAATACACATGTAATATGGTAGAAAACTTGATGTGAGATGGTAGAGTTACGCCCTTCTGCTGCTTCGTCATGGGTTCTTGGTTACAGACCAGCTAGTTTGCGGGGCCGGAGTTGAACCCGTTTTTCGGCCGAGCACCGAGTACTTCCACGGTGGAAAACCCGCCTAACGATTCAAATAAAGGCACCGGCACCGGAACCCTGTTGGGAACGAGGCCTTAGAGGAACAAAGTGAATGCAGACACACACAGAGACAGACTCTTTCCAAACCCTCAGAACAAAAGCTGTCCAGCTTTGTCTGTCTGTCAAACATCACTACCCTATACACCTCATTCACTCACAAACATTAACACATAGACCTACAAGTTGGGGAGGAGGAGGGGTGGATGGGTCATCTTACACCCCGATTTCTTGCGTCTCACCCGGGGTAGGGGTCGGGTGGTTCCTTGGGGACCGGGCTGGTGGCGTCCTGGGGTCGCTGTTGGCCCTGGGGTGGTTTCCACTTGCCCCGCCTTCAGAGGGTGGGTAGCTATGGATGAATGTGTGTCTTTGTGTATTTGTCACCGTCTCCGTGAGTATGGGTGGGTGAGTGAATGTGTATGTATGGCATATCTGTGTGTGGGTAAGTATGTATGGGCATGTATGAGTATCTGTGTATAAATGTGTACACGGGTGTCTGGGTGTGTTTGTATGTATGGCTGGACCTGGGTCTGGGCCTTGTGCCTTGCCTCCTGGCCGCTCCTTGCTGGTTGCCTCCTCCCCCCTACCCCCCTGGGATGGGGGTGCCTCGGGGTTCCTGGGTGGGGCTGGGTGTTCTGGCGTGGGTGCTGGCCTGCCCCCCTTGGGGGTGCGGTGCGGGGCTGCGTTGGCTTCTTCGGCGTGGGGGGGGGGCTCTGTGGAGGGTCGGGCGGTCCTTGGGTGCCGTGGGCCCGAGGGCCCTGCCGCCGGCCAGTGCAGGGGGCTGGCCGCTGGGGGGGGGGCTGGCTTCTCATCGCCTTGGGTTCCCTGGAGCCCTCGCTCCTCGACTGGGGGGGCTCCGTCTGAGACCACCCTCTCCCGTCTGCTGGGGTAGGTGTGCGGTTGTCTTTGGACTGAGTGGCCGGGGGTCTTCCTGGCTCTTGGTGGGCTGCTGGTGGCCTGGGTTTCCGGGGGCTTTCCGTACCTGCCTCTGGCTTCTGATGGGTGGAGCTGCAGCGTTTTGCCCTCATTGGTAAGTACGTTCCATGACACAGACACAAACATGACACAGACACAAACATGACACAGACACAAACGCCCACTCAATCACAACTCAACAAAATTGTTGGTGTGCGTAACATGCTTTGTTAGTTTTGTTTTTCACACACAAATTTATTTTTGCAAGTATTGATAGTATTTTTTTATATGTTAAAGTGATGAAGTATCTGATTAATAGACTTGTGCTCTTTCCCTTTTTTTTTTGCTCCCTTTCTCTCTCCCTTTTTCTTCTCTTTATTTTCCTCTTCTTCAGCCTGTCAGCTCTGGCTGTTACATAGTATGTGGAAAAATAACTCAGATAAATAAAATAAAGGGTTAAAACATCAACAAGAAGAGCCTATTGAGAACCTATAGAGCTCATCTTGAAATAGCAAATATGTTTGGCACAACAACGCATTCAGATCACAGTTCTGCTTGCAAGATCTACCAGACATGACAGGCTTTAAAAAAAAAAAAAAAAAAAATGTTTTGTACACATCCTGCTGGAATCAGTGTTGTTACAGCTGCAGTCAAAGCAAGATGGAAACCATCAAGAAAGAAAGTTCAGATCCACTCAGACTAAATGTCTCCAGTTGCTGAGAAACTGCACTGCTGCACCTCCACTGCTGAGAAACTGCAGTTTGGTGCCCCATTTGAACCTCATGAGACTTGAAGCACAAAGTGAAAAACAACAGAAAATCAGCATCATCGTTCCTGGAAGGAGAGCTGAGAGTGAGCTTTGGATTCTACTCTGCTGGGAACAAAGACAACTGGAGACACCACAGCCGAGTAGCTCCTCCTGTTCTGCTTAATTCTTTGCCACAACAATCTACACCGCACAATTCAGTTTGACTTGGTATTGTTCATTGTCGCTTACATTGAGTACCCGCGTCAGCAAAGCAGCCTGAAAGTCCTGTGATTCATTTGTGTGTGAGACCAACACAAAGGTGACTTCAATGAGCTAGCTCTAGATTCTGTTGTCAGCCACCGAGCACAAAAAAGTCTGTGTTGGTTAGTGTGGAGCCAATTCCCTCGTTGCTCCCTTGGTTTTGATTCTTGTTAAAGAGTCGCTCTCATGACTCATCAAGTGACATCACTGCCTGACATGCAGTCTACTGACATCACATCTTCAGCTGAACTAAACCAACTGGAACCCTGGCTGAGTAGGTGCTGAAAAACTACCTGATACCAGGTACTACCATCTGATGGAAAACCCTAAAAACCGAGCAGAGTAGGCACTAATGGAAAAGGGCCAACAGCTACACAAACAATACACATGCTTAACAATGGATACACACTGCTGTGTTAAATTTGTACTGTAGGTATACGGTAACTACAAACCGTACTGAAACTCTACACCATAACCTGACTTGTGCCTTTCTAGAAATTATAATTAGACTATAAATAAATATAAAATGTATACTTCTACAACCTATTTTATTGTTACAATGTTTGTACTGAAACATTTAAAAGGATGCATCAAAAGGAATGATAAAGTGACTAGAGGTGTGTTTCTGTTAACAAAGGTAAATTTAAAAAGAATTTTAAACAAACTTCATGACGTTTATCGCACAGATTGTTCAGTTTCCGAGGTGCACGTAAAGGCACCATGAAGTCCCCACTTTCCTGCACACACTGAACCGTTCATAACGATGTAGATGCGCACAGTATTTTGCAGCCAGGTGTAGCTGCAGTGAGCGCGGTCGCTGCTGCGTGTCTTTAGCTTTTTGTCTCCTGCACTTTGTGTTTTGTCCTGTGTGTTGCTGCTGGGATCTCTATGCTCCTCTTTTCTCTCTCCTCACCGCCCAGCTGCTCTCTGAACATCATTTTAGGAGTTCACTTCCTCTCACGTGTTCGTCCACAGCAGCTGGACAATAAAGTTTATTGTGACCCTGATACTGCAGCAGATCGCTCTCATCCATTTCCTGTTCTCCCTTCAAATAGAAATGAGGCTGTAGAGGTTTGGAGCAGGCAGAAAAACAGAGTTTCTGCTCCACCTTCTCCCAGCATGCTGAGCTAATGATTAGCTGGTGTTTGTCTCCAAACACTCTCTCACTCTCCTCTCAGCGTGTTCACAATAAAGTGAACAGCCACCGAGGAGAGCAGCAGAAGACCTCATTCAGGAGCTCAGCTCCAGATTAACTGAACTCACATTAAAGTTAGCTCCTGCTTACCTTTAGATGACAAGCTGCGGGACGAACTGCAACTCTTTCCAAACACACAAAGAAGTCAGCGAGCACAGACCCGCGCGCTTCAAGGCAGACACATCCCACTTCCGGTCAATCCCACTGAACAAGATGTGGCTGCGATTGAGCCGGGAGCGCAGCAGGGGGCGCTCCAGAGTCGAGTCTGAGCTTCCAAAGAAATGAGTCCAAATCCGTCCTTCCTCCTTTTCCTGATCACTTTACCTTCATGTGGATGGAAAACGTCATGAGGTGAAGGAAAGGAGTGAAGGAGAGTGAAGGAAACTCCAACGTCCTGAAGATGGACTCTTAGATGTTTGTCCAGCGTGTTGTTGCAGTGTTGTTTCATGCAGCTCATATAAAAGCAGAGCAGCAGCAGGAACATCTGCCTTCATCACTGAGGCTGTCATTGGAGAGAAAAAGGAGCAGAAAGCCCAAAAAGTCACATTTAATGTTGGTCACATTGTGAGTCGCTGCTCATTCTGTGTGCTCATATTTCCTCTTCCTGTTGCAGAGATGATCCAGTGTAACTCCTCTTTGATGAAGACTCACTAGCCATTTTATTAGGTACAGCTGTCCAGCTGCATTCTAACACAGAGGTCAGAGGTGAAGGTCAGGCTGCTTTGAAGTGGGTTACAGCAGCAGAAGACCACAGCGGGTGCCCCTGCTGTCAGCTAAGAACAGGAAACTGAGGCTACAGTTCACACAGGCTCAGCAGACGTGGACAACAGAAGATAAAGAACACCTGGAAACACGTCACCTGGTCTGATGAGTCTCAGTTTGTGCTGCAACATTCAGATGGTCACAATCTGGCATCAACAACATGACAGCACGGCTCCATCTTTGGACCAAGAGTTCAGGCTGATGGTGCTGTGATGGTGTGGGGAGGTTTTCTTGGCACACTGTGGGCCCCTCAGTACCAGCTGAGCATCACTGAAACACCACAGCCTACCTGAGTGTTGTTGCTGAGCACGTCCATCCCTTTAGGAGCTCAGTGCTCCATCTTCTGATGCTGCTTTCCTCAACATTACAGTGAGTTCACTGCACTGAAACGTTGGTTCATATTTGAATGATGTGATTCTGTAAACTTCACACACACATTCATGCTCTCATTCACACCTAGGGCAATTTAGATAGCCAATTAACCTAACCCCAGTAAGTGCATGTCTTTGGAATGTAGGAGGAAACCGGAGTACCCGGAGGAAACCCACGCAAGCACGGGGAGAACATGCAAAACTCCACACAGAGAGAGGGAGAGGCCTGGGCCAAGGTGGAATCGAACCCAGGCCTTCCAGTGAAAGGTCGTCTGTCCCTCTGTGTTGGCCCTGCAACAGGCTGGCGACCTGTTCAGGGTGTACCCTGCCTCTCGGCCCTATGACAGCTGGGATAGGCTCCAGCCCCCCCGCGACCCTTAAAAGGATGTGCGGAAGCGAATGGATGGATGGATGGATGGATGATTCTGTAAACTTTAGTTGGAGCTCAGTTTGGTTCCAGTTGGTCCTCACAGTGGACTTTGTTTCATGTTTGTCCCTCAGCTTTGAGCTGCTCTCACTCTCAGTGTCAGTCTGAGTGTTTCTCTACAATGGAATGAGTGTTATTGGTCAGGGCCAGTTCAGAGCTGAGCAGCAGGAACATCTGACACACTGTTGCTGGCGACGCCTCTTTGACTGTCTCTGTCTCAGCAGCTGAGCCTGAGATGTCATTTAGATTCAGACATCCCAGAAACACCTGCAGCAGTGGCTCCTCAGGGCTGCTTCTGTTCACTCATTTGGACAAATTAAAGGAAAAACTCAATTAAAGACATTTCCTGCATATTTTTAGATGATTAGTTAGAGGCTACTTTACTGACACTCAAAAATAGGAAATTCCTGTTACAGCATCAAAAACCTGCTGTTTGCTCTCCAGTTTTTCCCATTATCCAAAAACATGCAGCTCATTGGAAACTCTAAATCAGCTCTTTGGCTCTTAATTTGAAACTCAAACTGATCATGTGAACATTAAACCAACACTTATTTGTGACTTTCTCCAAAACAGTACTACACTGTACTGACTGAAGTACTCACTTGTCTGCCTTCACACACACACGAACCTGAGTAACATCCATTCTTTTTTATTATTAAGGTCTTTTTTTTATTGATTTCCAAAACTTAATTTACAAACAAAACAAAACAAACAAAAAAAAAAAAACCAAACAAAAACAAAACAAAAAGGCTGGTGTACTGGTCTCATGGGTCAAATGCCCTAGGAGGAGTTTGATTCAAAAAGGCCTGAAAAACTCTGCTGCAAAAATGACACTTTAATGTGAAGGTGGCTGACTTCCTGTTGGGTTTCGGCTATCGGTCCAAGAGACTTTTTTGTAGATTTTAGGATGTTACATCAGCAGGCACAATTTCAGATACACGGAGCAAGCACAGCCCTGGGGCTGATGTTTAGAGTCTTTCTGGGCTTGAAATTGAAAAAAGTCAAATTTCAGAGGGTTGCCATGGCAACACCGTTAAATATTCTACAAAACCATGAATAACTTTCGATGGGCTACTTGTGTAGATGATCTGGAGTCATTTTGGTGTCCAGTGGGTGAAATGCCCTAGGAGGAATTGATTCAAATAGCAGGCCTGAAAATCGCAAAAATTGACACCTTCAATTGAAGATGGCCGACTTCCTGTAGGGTTTGGTGTATAGGTCCAAGAGACTTTTTTGTACGTCTTAGGATGTACATGAGCTTATACATTTCAGATGTGTAGATAAAATGTAGCTCTGGGGCTGCTCAAAAACATGTATTTTATTATATTTCCAGGTGCCACTAGGTGGCGCTCTTACATTTATGGACGTTATGCATATCAATGTGTTCAGGGTAGGATGGTTATCAAGCCACTGAAGTTTGAGGCCAGATTGGACAAGATGGCTTTGAGTTACAGCCATTTTTGTATTCATGGCGAATCATTGAACTTTGCCATCCCGCCAGAATTTCCACCTCTGTACTGGTGCTTCCAACCCTTCTGCATGTTCCTGAGATAACCTGATTAAACTGAGTTTAGAAAGAAAAACTTCACTGTCTCACTGGTTTATCTCATCAGACACTGTGGATGTGTATAACACTTCAATATTGTTTAAACACACTGTTTATATCTTTTGCCGAGGTTAATAGAGTATCTCCTTGTTTAATAGCAGGTATTATATTCAAGAAATCCTCCTTTTTAACTTGTCTTGCTAATAATCTCCCTGTTTTTTTTCCCTCCCTCATAAAATGAAGTTTTTAACCTAAATAGGGAATATTCCACTTTTTTATTAGAAATTTCATTTAATTGAAATTTAAGCCCACAAATATCTCGATAGAGTAAATCATTGTAATGCTTAGCCAGATTATTTTCTTTCCATTTGATTTCTTTTTCCAATTCTTGAATTTTATATAGACTTTCCATTTTTCTCCTTGAAGAATAAGCTATAAGTTTACCCCTCAAAAATGCCTTAAAGGCCTCCCAAACAGTTTGAATATGTTCTGTGCTACCAATGTTTATTTCAAAGTAATGTCTTAGGTCCTCCCCCAGCTGTTCTTTTAAAGATTTGTCCCGTAAGAGCGAGACATTCACCCTCCACCTTGAGCCTCTTATATTCCCCAGTCCTAGTTTTATACATAGTTCGATAGCTGCGTGGTCAGTAAGTACAATAGTTTTAATATCACAGCTTTTCCCATTGTGTACCATGAGTTTTGAGATTAAAAACAAGTAAATCCTGGAATAAGATTTGTGACGATGAGAATAAAATGTGTATTCTCTTTTAGAGAGATTAGTTAGCCTCCAAACTGATGTTTGGAGGCTAACTAATCTCTCTAAAAGAGAATAAAATGTGTATTCTCTTTTAGAGAGATTAGTTAGCCTCCAAACATCAGTTAAGCCCACATCTTCCTTTAACATATGGACTGCATCTCTTCCTTTAGATCTGAGTAAACCTTTAGGTGTGCTCTTATCAAGAATAGGATCCATAACTTCATTAAAATCTCCTGCTAATATTATTTCTCCTGCCATATCTCCCAGTACCCTCTTTATGTTATGAAAGAAATGAGGGTCCGCCTTATTTGGTGCATATATATTACAAAGTGTAACCTTCACCCCCGCTATCAGTGCTTGGACACAAATCATTCTTCCATTTGTGTCTTTAACTTGTTTGATCAATGAAAACTGAATATTTTTTTATAATTACCCCATTGTGAGCAGTTGAATGAGAGCTGGGAAAAATATTTCCTACCCAGCCTGTTTTAAACTTGGACTCTTCCCCCTCATTTAGGTGAGTTTCCTGAAGAAATATTGTGTCTGCTTGATTTGCCCTTAAATAAGCCAGTATTTTGTGCCTTTTAGTTGGATTTCCACATCCATAATATTCCAGGATGTAAATTTTATATATTTCCCAGTCATTACAGATTACCAATTGATGCATGTTTTAAGCCTGTAACCACACAGTTTTAAACAAATATTGCTGTGTCCCTGTCCCCTAAAAAAAACTTACACTTTAAGTGCACCCAGCCAAAATAAAAGCAATTTACATGGGTGATGTATATTCCCATCACGTAAACGAAAAGACGACCTTATCAGGTCCGTGGAACACTGCGTCGCTCCCTCTGTGATGACAGGTGGCGGGGATCCGTCCTCCGACAGTCAAACACAGCATCCATTGTGGGGCTCCTGGAAATCACATCAGTTGGTTGTATTTGGGATCTCCTCCTGCTGCTCATTCTCCTCTTGATTCTCCTCGTTGAAAAACTTCTCTGCTGCCTTCACTGAGCTGAAGTTTACATTTTTGCCCTTCCACCTCACACGCAGTGTCACTGGAAATGACAGGGTGTATTTAACGTTGCGCTCCTGCAGCTTTCTTTTCACAGCTGTGAAAGCCTTCCTCTTCTCCGCCAACTCTGTAGTCATATTCGGAAACACTGACAGCCTACAGCCCCGCCACACAAACCCGGGTTTCTCCTTAGTACCCACAATAACTTTATCCCTCGCTGCCTGCCTCAGGAACCGGATGAGCACCGGCCTCGGGGCTTGGTTAGGATCAGGAAGCAACGCGAGGGCCCGATGGGCTCGCTCAATTTCAAACTCGGCATCATCTCGAATTCCGAGCCCCTCGGTCAGCATCTTCCGCACACGGCTCAAAAGTGTCCCATCAGTAACAAAAGTCTCTTTCAACCCAATAAATCTCACATTATTCCTCTTACTGTGGTTTTCGAGGACTTGCACGCGGTCCCACATAGCTTCCATCAGCTTACTTCTCTCGCCATCTGCTGTGTGCAGCCGCTCCGAGGTGTCTTCCAAGCGGGAGATACGTGTCTCCGTTAGCCTTTCCTGTATTGCTGCCACTGCTGTATTCAGTTCCGACATCGTCTGCTTTATTGTAGAAACATCCACAGCCACATTTTGTAGCACATTACACATTTTGACAACTTCAGCAAACAGACTCGCCAGATTAGGAGGAGGAGGTGTTTCTCCCTGTTCTTCCTCCTGTGGAGGGCTGCTACGGGTAGTTATGTGGCCTGTACCCTTGGGGTGCTTCAAGGTGGCCACTGCAGGATTAAATTACTTAAGAAAAAAGCCAACAAACCAATAATACTACCTCACTAAAGGAGAATGACACTTAAAAGGAGCCTCTTATGCAGTCTTGTCAACTAGTTACATGTCGTGTACGGAGAGCACCTAACCAGCTGCCATCTTGTTCGGCGTGCCCACGTGACTCCTCAGTAACATTCATTCTTAATCCAGAGGCTTTAATATGATGTGGGCCCACGCTGTGCTGCTGTAACAGCTTCAGCTCTTCTGGGAAGGCTTTCCACAGTTTTAGGAGTGTTTATGGGAATTTTTGACCATTCTTCTAGAAGCATGTCTGTCTTCCAGGTATACTTCCAGCAGCAGCTTCTGATGCTGCACACTGTGTGGATGAAATCAGTTATTTCATAAATCTGTCTTCAGATCAGCACAAATCAAATTCATTTTCTTCTTCTGAACAAAATTGTCCATGTTGAGCATTTCCTCTGGAAACATTTGTATCCATGCTGCAGGGTTCCTGTAAATACAGCCGTTTCATTGACTTCTTCCATTTCAGTATTTCTGCACTCCATCAGATTTGTTGGAGTTTAATTAAGCCCTGATGCATGTGTGTGTTCTTTTACACAAAAAGGATTCAAACGACAATGGAATAAAAATCAATAACTTGAATTTAATCAGCCAAGACTCACACAAGTGACAGACCGGTCTGGGTGAGACTTGCAACCTATCTGAGCTAATACAAATCAGCTGGTTCAGGGCATGAAGTCTGAACCCCTCTCTGGCTAGACCCAGACATATAATTTTTGGTAATCCCATTATATTACATCATTAAAAAAATGTCTGAAATATGCTGTAGTGTCTGAAATGCCTATGTGAAACTGCATGTATGTTGTCTCCTAAACATATAGGAACATTCCAGCAAGGGGCCTCTCAGTTTGGGAGCTCATCTTCACTCTTTATCTTTACCAGGAAAGTTGTAAAACCGAGGATTCTCTGACCCCCCAAGAAAGCTGGTTTGAACCAGTCTGTGTGGCAGCGTGTCTACCATATGTTAAAGCCTATATAAGGCTGTAAGTTTCTTTGTTCGGTGTGCAGAAGATCATTGGCTTTCTCTCACCCAGATGTCTCGAGCATCTGTTTTGACATTGTCTTTTTTGTAATAAACCTTATGTTGTTCATTGAGACTGTGTCGGCGAAGGATTTCTTCAACACAAAACCAGAACAACACGCAACAACAATGCAATGGTGGTTCAGGCTGGTTCCCATCAGCTGCTGGTTTTGGGGACCTTGGATGTTCCCATTATCGTTCTGTTTGTCTCCTCAGGCGCCTCAGTCGGCCTTTGCTGCCTTGGCCAGCACTTTCTGGACTCTGTTATGACAAACACAGAGACACAGAAGGCCCAGCCTGTCTGTGCTACCAAAGAAACACAAAATGTACTTCTTCTGTGGTGATTAGCAACACTTTCTTCATTTCTCTCTTCTAAGGCAGTTTAATACATTTAAATCAGCAAAGGCAGAAATGCATAAAATAATTATATTTGGGATTTTCATAAAATTACTTCCTTCAACACATAGGCGACACTCATCCTGGAGTATCCTCCATCACCGAGGCTTATCGCATACAAAGAGATTAAAGAGGCAAAACAATATAATTTATATATCAATTATAGCGCTATAATCAGAGGTTACCGTGGGCCGAGTGCCGATATCATCAGTACAGAAAGTCAAATGCCTCTGAAACCTCACAGGTTAAGAACAGTATTCCCTGTCTTATGTCCGGCCTAATAATCAGCTATAAACATAGCATGCTGCTATCGCCATGGCAGCTGTAAACTCACACAAAGTTTGCTTCATGTTTTCAAATCTGCTCTCCAAATGGTAGATTCTATATTTGTCATTAGGATGGTCTTTTTCAGCAGGATGAATAAAGCATTGATCTTTCTTTGTATCGATCAAATAAACTCAAAGTTCAAAGGTCACAGATCAGTAGTTTCTAATGCCTTACTGTAAGCATGGCAGAGCCCCACAGACGGGCAGAGGGAACTACCAGCATGAGCACTGCTATCTTCTTAAACACTAAGGATTGCTCAAAAGCCTTTAATCATTACAGATATGTAGGTGTACAGCTGTCACACACTTTGATCATTTAGCACACTGAAGGAGACGTTTCTGTATTGTCCCACCTTCCATTCAACACTCCTGTGTTTGATTGAATCCCAGGTCCTGATGGTTCATCCTCGCTTTGTTTTGGACAAATAAACTTCAACCATCTTTGTACTTAATGAGCAGAATCACTGCTTTATTTTTCCTCCTGAAAGGATCCATATCAGCTTTCATCACCATAGCTTAGATCTTCTTACTGGTGCCAAAAGAAAGCCTCTAAAGTCAGAGCAGAAAGATCCACTGGGAACATCACAGGTTAAAATATTGATTTTATGCTCCACACTAAAACTGAGCCTCTTCTTCTTCTCGGCATTGTTGTGTTTACCTTCATAAGGAGCTGAGGAGGGAGAGTGGCTCCATTGGAGCTGCTAGGCAGGAGAAACAAGAGGAAGACCTCAGAGTAGGTTCATGGATTTGGTGAAGAAGAAGAAT